>NW_026899828.1:0-98040 GCF_033153095.1 Gastrolobium bilobum
GACAAAATGGCAATCAATTTCAATGTGTTTAGTTCGCTCATGGAACACAGGATTTGCCGCGATATGTATAGCGGCTTGATTATCACAACATAATTCCATAGGATCATCATGGATAACATCAAGTGAAGCAAGAAAAGACTTCAACCATATCAATTCTGCTGTCGCGGCAGCCATGGAGCGGTACTCAGCCTCTGCTGAGGAGCGTGAGACAGTGAGTTGCTTCTTTGTTTTCCAAGAAACAGGTGAGGTTCCAAGCATAATGAAGAACCCAGAAACTGACCGGCGAGTTAAAGGGCAGCTGGCCCAATCTGAATCACAGAAAGCATGAAATTTGAGATCACTTTTGGAAGAAAGGAGGATACCTTGGCCAGGATTCATTTTGATGTATCTTAGTACCCGAATGGCAGCCTCATAATGTGCTTCCTTTGGAGCTTGCATGAACTGTGAAAGAGTGTGCACTACATAACTCAAATCAGGACGAGTGATCGTAAGGTACACTAGCTTGCCGACAATTCTTCTATAGCGACCTGGATCATCATAGTCAGGTCCATCTGCCAGAGCTAAGCGATGATTCTGTTCAATTGGAAACTGAACCGGTTTACAATCCAACAAACCTGTTTCTTTGAGGATATCTAATGCATATTTTCGTTGGCACAAGAAGATACCCTCATTGCTACGGGCAACCTCGATGCCCAAAAAATATTTCAAGTGACCCAAATCTTTAATTTTAAAACACTTGTTAAGATAAATCTTAACCTCTTGACATGCTTGGGAATCATTGCCTGCCAACACCAAATCATCAACATAGACTAGTATGGTCAAGAAGGTAGAACCACGCTTCAAAGTGAACAAAGTGTGATCTGCTTCGGATTGAACAAAACCGTATTTAATAAGTGAGGAACTCAACTTTGCAAACCAATTCCTGGGAGATTGTCGTAAGCCATATAACGACCTTTGCAAACGACACACTTTTCTTCCTTGTCCTTGATTAAAGCCTGCCGGTATGCGCATATACACTTCTTCGTCCAGTTCTCCATTAAGAAACGCATTATGAACATCCATTTGGTGCAAGTACCAACCTTTTGCAGCTGCAACCGAGAGTAGAGTTCTAACACTCACCATTTTCGCTACAGGAGCGTAAGTTTCATGGAAATCTTCTCCTGGAACTTGATGATTACCTGCAATTACCAACCTTGCTTTGTAGCGCTCGATGCTACCATTGGAATGATATTTAATTTTATATACCCATTTACATGGAAGGGCATGTTTGCCTGCAGGTAAATCAGTGATAGTCCACGTATTATTTTCTTCTAGTGCATGTATCTCCTGAGCCATAGCTTTACGCCAAACATCATTGGTCATTGCTTCTTTAAATGACCGAGGTTCACTACCTGCATCAATAGCAGCAACAAAAACTCGATGTTTTGAAGAAAAATTGTTAGTATTCACATAGTTGGCAATTGGATACCGTATACCTGAGGTGGACTAGAAGAGGTGAGACTGGGAGTGTATGTATGTGCCTCAATCAGATTACATTTGTAGTTACTCAAATAGGACGGAGGCCTTCGTGTGCGTGCTGGACGAAGAGAATCGTTTTGAGCTGATTCTGCACTTCTTTGCACAAGTTCGTGAGCTGAATCTTCATTCCTTTGTACGAGAGCAGGAGCTGGATCCTCACTCCTTTGCACTTGATCAGCATTTGATGTAGAATCTTCATTCGGCTCCCTTTCAGACTGATGGACACTCCCCCTATCTTCCAACTGCACTTCTGCCTCACAATCATTTGAAGTTGATTGAGATACTGGATTGGCAGAATCATTAGAATCTATTGGTATAAATGTAGGTAATGATGGGCTAGGTGTAGGCACACTTATAGCAACAAAAGGAAACTCATCTTCGTGGAAACTGACATCTCGTGACACAAAGAATTCCTTAGTATTAAGATCATACACTCTCCAACCTTTCTGCCCATGAGGATAACCAACAAACATACACCGCCTAGACCGTGGACTAAATTTGTTTGTAGGTTTTGGTTGTGTCACCGCATAACATAGGCAGCCAAATATCCTTAAGTGACTGTAATCAGCAACAGATCCATGCAAAAGCTCATAAGGAGTTTTGCCATTGAGAAGCTTTGTGGGAGTTCTATTAATAATATGAGCTGCTGTCATCACACTCTCTCCCCAGAATTTGATTGGCAAGTTTGCTTGAAACAAAAGAGCACGAGACACATTTAGAATATGCCTATGCTTCCGTTCTACCCGACCGTTCTGTTGCGGCGTATGAACACAGGATTTCTGATGAAATATACCATTGGCAGTGAATAATTCAATCATCTTGTTGGAAGTAAATTCAGTTCCATTATCTGATCTAATACTCTTAACTGTTGTATTAAACTGATTTTGCACCATTAAAAGAAATTTTCGTAACACACCAAAAGTTTCACTTTTGTCACCCATCAAACAAACCCAAACAGCACGACTGAAGTCATCGACTATCGTTAAAAAATAATAAGCACCAGAGAAAGAGGAAGTGCGGTCGAAACACAGGACACACCATGTATCACAATGAAGAAGATCAAAAATTTTATTACCCTTTCGATCACTAATGGGAAACGAGGATCGATTTTGTTTGGCACGATAACAAATAACGCATGCCTTATTGTTTACATTGCCAAATCGAATGCTACTAGAAAAAGGAATCAGAGAAAGTGCTTCGGATGATGCATGGCCCAACCGCTTGTGCCAAAGTTCTTGCGTATCACTGGAGCGAACTGTTAAAGCTGCTGCTTGGCTTGGTCGAAACACATACACACCATCCCTGTGATCACCCAATCCAATCTCCGTCCTCAGCTTGCGGTCCTGCAAAACACAACTATTATTAGTGAATACCACATCAACATTATGTTTTCAACAGAAGCTATCTCAAGGATCCTACTCCTTCTTTTCATTATCCAATGTCTTATTTGTGCCAAATTTAAAGTGTAACTTGATATCTGTATCTCAGTTGGTACGACAACATAATGTTGATGTGGTATTCACTAATAATAGTTGTGTTTTGCAAGACCGCAAGCTGAGGACGGAGATTGGATTGGGTGATCACAGGGATGGTGTGTATGTGTTTCGACCAAGCCAAGCAGCAGCTTTAACAGTTCGCTCCAGTGATAAGCAAGAACTTTGGCACAAGCGGTTGGGCCATGCATCATCCGAAACACTTTCTCTGATTCCTTTTTCTAGTAGCATTCGATTTGGCAATGTAAACAATAAGGCATGCAATATTTGTTATCGTGCCAAACAAAATCGATCCTCGTTTCCCATTAGTGATCGAAAGAGTAATAAAATTTTTGATCTTCTTCATTGTGATACATGGGGTCCTTACCGCACTTCCTCTTTCTCTGGTGCTTATTATTTTTTAACGATAGTCGATGACTTCAGTCGTGCTGTTTGGGTTTGTTTGATGGGTGACAAAAGTGAAACTTTTGGTGTGTTACGAAAATTTCTTTTAATGGTGCAAAATCAGTTTAATACAACAGTTAAGAGTATTAGATCAGATAATGGAACTGAATTTACTTCCAACAAGATGATTGAATTATTCACTGCCAATGGTATATTTCATCAGAAATCCTGTGTTCATACGCCGCAACAGAACGGTCGGGTAGAACGGAAGCATAGGCATATTCTAAATGTGTCTCGTGCTCTTTTGTTTCAAGCAAACTTGCCAATCAAATTCTGGGGAGAGAGTGTGATGACAGCAGCTCATATTATTAATAGAACTCCCACAAAGCTTCTCAATGGCAAAACTCCTTATGAGCTTTTGCATGGATCTGTTGCTGATTACAGTCACTTAAGGATATTTGGCTGCCTATGTTATGCGGTGACACAACCAAAACCTACAAACAAATTTAGTCCACGGTCTAGGCGGTGTATGTTTGTTGGTTATCCTCATGGGCAGAAAGGTTGGAGAGTGTATGATCTTAATACTAAGGAATTCTTTGTGTCACGAGATGTCAGTTTCCACGAAGATGAGTTTCCTTTTGTTGCTATAAGTGTGCCTACACCTAGCCCATCATTACCTACATTTATACCAATAGATTCTAATGATTCTGCCAATCCAGTATCTCAATCAACTTCAAATGATTGTGAGGCAGAAGTGCAGTTGGAAGATAGGGGGAGTGTCCATCAGTCTGAAAGGGAGCCGAATGAAGATTCTACATCAAATGCTGATCAAGTGCAAAGGAGTGAGGATCCAGCTCCTGCTCTCGTACAAAGGAATGAAGATTCAGCTCACGAACTTGTGCAAAGAAGTGCAGAATCAGCTCAAAACAATTCTCTTCGTCCAGCACGCACACGAAGGCCTCCGTCCTATTTGAGTAACTACAAATGTAATCTGATTGAGACACATACATACACTCCCAGTCTCACCTCTTCTAGCTCCACCTCAGGTATACGGTATCCAATTGCCAACTATGTGAATACTAACAATTTTTCTTCAAAACATCGAGTTTTTGTTGCTGTTATTGATGCAGGTAGTGAATCTCGGTCATTTAAAGAAGCAATGACCAATGATGTTTGGCGTAAAGCTATGGCTCAGGAGATACATGCACTAGAAGAAAATAATAGTGGACTATCACTGATTTACCTGCAGGCAAACATGCTCTTCCATGTAAATGGGTATATAAAATTAAATATCATTCCAATGGTAGCATCGAGCGCTACAAAGCAAGGTTGGCAATTGCAGGTAATCATCAAGTTCCAGGAGAAGATTTCCATGAAACTTACGCTCCTGTAGCGAAAATGGTGAGTGTTAGAACTCTACTCTCGGTTGCAGCTGCAAAAGGTTGGTACTTGCACCAAATGGATGTTCATAATGCGTTTCTTAATGGAGAACTGGACGAAGAAGTGTATATGCGCATACCGGCAGGCTTTAATCAAGGACAAGGAAGAAAAGTGTGTCGTTTGCAAAGGTCGTTATATGGCTTACGACAATCTCCCAGGAATTGGTTTGCAAAGTTGAGTTCCTCACTTATTAAATACGGTTTTGTTCAATCCGAAGCAGATCACACTTTGTTCACTTTGAAGCGTGGTTCTACCTTCTTGACCATACTAGTCTATGTTGATGATTTGGTGTTGGCAGGCAATGATTCCCAAGCATGTCAAGAGGTTAAGATTTATCTTAACAAGTGTTTTAAAATTAAAGATTTGGGTCACTTGAAATATTTTTTGGGCATCGAGGTTGCCTGTAGCAATGAGGGTATCTTCTTGTGCCAACGAAAATATGCATTAGATATCCTCAAAGAAACAGGTTTGTTGGATTGTAAACCGGTTCAGTTTCCAATTGAACAGAATCATCGCTTAGCTCTGGCAGATGGACCTGACTATGATGATCCAGGTCGCTATAGAAGAATTGTCGGCAAGCTAGTGTACCTTACGATCACTCGTCCTGATTTGAGTTATGTAGTGCACACTCTTTCACAGTTCATGCAAGCTCCAAAGGAAGCACATTATGAGGCTGCCATTCGGGTACTAAGATACATCAAAATGAATCCTGGCCAAGGTATCCTCCTTTCTTCCAAAATTGATCTCAAAATTCATGCTTTCTGTGATTCAGATTGGGCCAGCTGCCCTTTAACTCGCCGGTCAGTTTCTGGGTTCTTCAATATGCTTGGAACCTCACCTGTTTCTTGGAAAACAAAGAAGCAACTCACTGTCTCACGCTCCTCAGCAGAGGCTGAGTACCGCTCCATGGCTGCCGCGACAGCAGAATTGATATGGTTGAAGTCTTTTCTTGCTTCACTTGATGTTATCCATGATGATCCTATGGAATTATGTTGTGATAATCAAGCCGCTATACATATCGCGGCAAATCCTGTGTTCTATGAGCGAACTAAACACATTGAAATTGATTGCCATTTTGTCCGGGAAAGGTTGGTTTCTAAGACGATTCGAACTACTTTTGTTCGTTCTCATTTGCAACTCGCAGACATTTTCACCAAAGCACTTGGTCGTGTTCCATTTCTTGCCGTTCTTTCCAAGTTAGGCATTTCATGTCTTCATGCTCCAACTTGAGGGGGAGTGTTGGAATAGAAGATTCTATATGTTGTTATGATTTGCTGTGATATGTTGTAACCTGTAGTTTGTTAGGATATGTATAACTGAGTCCTATTGTAATTAGGTGTAGTTACTTATCTTTAGGAAGTTGTTTTACTATTTGGTAACAGACTGTTTGGTAACAGCCGTAACAGCCTATTCTATTTAAGATACATTGATGTACAGTTTTAAATCAATGGAAATACTATCAATTGATACCATTTATCACATTTATTTTTTGATTTACATATAATTCTCGTTGTCTCATTGTTAACTATAATAGTGAGCCATTTTTAGTTATGGGAAGGTAGTTTCGGTAACCTGATTTGCTTGCCATGACTGTTTGACAATTTTGTGCACTTGTTATCTCGTTGGCTTCGATTCTATAGTTTGTACTAGGAGAACACTATACTCCTGTCATGACTGATGCCAAAGACAATTTTAGGTTGTGTTTGATGTCTGGTTTGCGCAAAAAACGAATTTGCTGGCTGTCTTCATTTTATGAGTGTCTTGAATCTTGATTAAGTGTCAATTAGATCATTTGAGAAGATGAGATGTGAACTTAGTGATCTTGTTATTTTTTACTTGTTCTATAGATTGGGCTTTGTTTTTCTGAGCTGTTGAAGTAACATTTGACTTCAGATTTTTAATTAACAAGTGCACAAAACTGTCAAACAGTCATGGCAAGCAAACCAGGTTACGAAACTACCTTCCCATAACTAAAAATGGCTCACTATTATAGTTAACAATGAGACAACCAGGAGTACAGCGTTCTCCTAGTACAAACTATAGAATCGAAGCCAACGAATAACAAGTGCACAAAATTGTCAAACAGTCATGGCAAGCAAATCAGGTTACCGAAACTACCTTCCCATAACTAAAAATGGCTCAATTTTATAGTAGGGTACGGTTGAATCAACGAGACATGTTGATCAATAATGTAAAGGAGAAGGTTCATTGGTGGCTATTATCTAGGAAACACGGACACGTGTTTTTTTGAAAAAAATGCGTGTCCGACACGTGTCGGACACGGACACGTTCGGACACGTTAGGACACGCGTCCGACACGCAGTTGACTTTTTGGGACACGTTGACTTGAAGGACACGCGAGTTTGACCGAATCCGACACGCAGTCAATGTATATGGACACGTTTTCGGACACGTTTTGATAATTTTTTTTAAAAATAAATAAAATTACAATTAAAAAAAAATATTTAATAAAACAAGATGTCTGAACCCTATCGTCTGATCCTCTCTCGCGCTGGAGGTTGCTGGTCTGGGTCTTCTCTTCTTCGTCGCCGGTCGTCGATCGTCGCCGGTCTTCGTCTTCTTCTCCGGTCGTTGGTCGTCGTCTACATCCGGTAAGTCTCTTTCCATTCTCTTTCGATTCTCTTTCGATTCTCGCCTTTTGGATTATTGTTGGGTCTAGAGAGTCTGAGGCTATGTGTGGTTTTTTCTCGTCTACATCTCCAATTGACGAATTTGATCTTTTATCTCATGGATGTTCAAGATTCTATAAGATGCTCTGAATACCGTTTTTTTTTTTGAAATACCTGAATATCTTACATTTGTTAAACAAATGCCAGAACCTTATATGTTAATAAATATTTATCTGTTCATTCAGGCACCTCTATTTGGACTTGGTTTAAATTTTACACAAGCATCTTACTGTCAATTCCATATTATCTGCTTGCTCTATCTCATAATGGGATTTTGTTATGTTTTACCTGCAATAGTTAAGTCCTTCTTAGAGTTGAATGAAGTACCGTTTTATAGTTCTTTTTAGATTATGAGTCTTCGTACTATTGCATAGTTGTTTCTCCCTTATCATGGTTGAAGTTAACTATTTTCCTGCCAGGTCGATTGTTTGCATGTTGGTGAATTTTGTTCTTATGATAAACATGTTGACACAACATCTTTTGTATAGTTTCCAATAGAACGATAATATCATGCTTAACTATATTATAAACTCCAATAGAACCCAGAGAAACGAACCATAAAGCAAGTATAGGGGAAAAGGACACATTGGTTGTACTTAGGCCAAAGCACACCAAGCTCATTAATTGAGAGATATTTCAGAGACTTTGATCTCAAGTGCATTTGCTGCAGCAAATTATAAAAGGATTCATATCTTGCATTGCAATTTTTTTTATTGGAATAAATTTTTTTCTCTGTATATTAAGCTGGACTTTTGCTTTAGCAATTGTATATTAAGCTGTGAAAGAATGAAAGAAGGGTTTTGGTAAAGAGTTAGGTACTTTGCCTTATTTTTATTGGTTAACCCCTTATCTGAGGCTACTGGTAGAATCCATAACTCATGCCTCCAGGCTACTTATGTGGCATTAGATATGAATGCTATATTGCTATGTCCGTACCTTTTGGGTTATGGAGTTCTTCAAGTAAATACCATGTGCTACTGCTCCCTTGTGGAATTGTAGCTTTTTCCTACTTCTGGTTTCCAATTACAAAACAAGCTCAAGTGTGTACTACATTCTGTATTTCAATTTATAATAATCCCTGCACGGTGTGCATGGTGATAAAAGTGATATGAAACAGTATTTCTTTTATTGGGTTGGCTACATTACAAATAGCCATGTCCATAACAATAATTAAGAGTTGGCTGGAAATTCTAAAATATTCTTCATGATCATGTTCATATACATTACACCCTCTTGTGCAAACAGAATTTTGCACTTTACATTGCAATCACAGATTTTTAAAGTGCTCTGTTTTATACACTAAATCAATCTCACTAATTTTTTTTTTTGTTTGACACATTTATAGAATTACAAGATGGATCATTCGAGTTCTGCCTCTGCCAGTGCCACTGCTGCTACACTCTTGGGATGTTCTTTTATTTTTTCTTAATATTTATGTTATGAAATGTAAATATTTGATTAGTATATGAGTTATTATGAGTTGCTATATGTATTAAACGTAAATTTTTTTATATATATTAAAAATATTATTTAATATCAAAACGTGTCCCAACGTGTCCAAATATGACATTTTTTAGAATTAACGTGTCGGCGTGTCGTGTCGTGTCGTGTCCCGTGTCCGTGTCCGTGCATCATAGGCTATTATAATTAACAATAAGTTATATGGATTTATTTGTTTTTAGCCATTTTGACGTTAACATAACCAATTGTGACGTCGTTATTTTCTATATAACTCTCCATTGACTCTCTTTTTTAACTTATATGATTTCCTTATTCTAACTTACTCAATAATATTTCTTATATAACATTTGAGCAGTTATATTGATGCCATCCTAAATAATTTATGGTTTTTTTTTTTTTTTTTTTTTTTTTTTTGTCTTTGTAGGGTGCTGAATATCCAAGTTTAAGTGCTGGGAATTGTTTTGAATTTTGTCACGTTTTTTCTTTTTTCTTTTTTTAGGAGAATATGACATCTGATCACTATTGCTGTTGCACGACTTGCTGTATTTGAAAATTAAATTATTGAATACATAACTATATTTGATTTGCATAACAATCAATGTCTCCGAATTGCAAAGTTTTGTTTATGGTTAATGCTTACAAAATTTTAAGTGATTCCTGTAACTTTTTCAACTTCAAAAATAGCACAAAAATATCTTGATAAGGTTATTTTCATTTTTGTTCATTCATGTTTATATCTACATCATTGTTCCATTTAGAGCTTCATACCAAGATGAAATTTTTCATTTCTTTTAGAGATTAACCAATCATGACCGATAAAAATTCTAATTTTTTCCCGTACATCGTACGCACGAGTGATACACTAGTTTATATATAAAAGTAGAAATATATAAAATGAATAAAAAATTATTATTAATTATTCTTTAATTGCTAAATTTAAGTAACTAATATGCAAATCAAACATTAATGTTGATTATTTGCACCTAAATTGCCTGAGAAATAATCAGTAATTTAATCTTATCATCAATATTTTTCCTTATATAAACTCAAAAAGAAAAAGAAAACTTATTTTTCTTAAATATTGATATTGGTCAAAGGATAGTGGCACCCAATCACTCTCCTCAAATCTTGTTAACATGGGCCTCCTGAAATTTAGGCGTGTTCATAGTTTGTGTAACTTTCCCTTTCTTTCTGTTCTACAGAGAGCGTTTGTTTCTGTCCTCATTTCACACACATCTTCACTCTACACTGAGAGTGCTGTCTTCCCAAAATTCATAAACTTTTCAGAAACCCAATCAGATCTTTGGTCCCAGATCAGTTCTAGCAGGCTGCAGCATGTTTACCAGAAAACCCACTCTAAGATTCATCTATTTCCTTCTCACACTTGTCCTAGTACTGAGTTTTAACGTTGTCACAGAGGGTTCCGAGGCTGTCCTTGACGATAAGGAGGACGATGATTTGGAGGCATTGTTAGCAGTGGACGAGGAAGTAGAGCAGGAAGCCGAAGGCGGTGGTGTGAAGTTATCCGAAGCAGAGGTTTTAACAAAGGCTCAAAGGATCGTTCTTGAGCTCAACAATCACAACACAGAGAGGGTTTTTGATGGGAACGAGTATGTTCTTGTTCTGGGGTATGCACCTTGGTGTCCAAGGAGTGCTGAGCTTATGCCCCATTTTGCAGAGGCTGCAACTTCTCTTAAGGAGTTGGGAACCCCTCTTCTGATGGCTAAGCTTGATGCTGATAGGTATCCCAAGTCAGCTTCAATCCTTGGGGTCAAAGGGTACCCTACTTTGCTTCTCTTCGTCAATGGCACCTCCCAAGCGTACTCTGGCGGTTTCACAGCGTAAAATGCTCTAACTCTTTCTATAAATGGATTCCTAATCCTTTGTTTTCCCTGAATTTTATTTAACTAGTTAGGTTTGTGTCTGGATTTTGCTCTGAATTCTATATTTTTACAATGTATGGTTGGTGTTCTTGTTGGTTTATGTTATCTAGAAACTTGTTTAACGTGCAGTGATTTGTTTTCATGATGCCTTCATAATTTGAAATAATGTCCTCAAGGCACTGATAATTGGTAATTTGTATTGCTTGAATCACTTGAAATGTTTGCCTATTGACTTATTTTCATTATGCTTTTCAGGGATGATATAGTGTTATGGGCAAGAAAAAAGACCGGTACACCTGTTATTCGGATAAGTTCAGTGACAGCGGCTGAGGAATTTCTGAAAAAGTATCATACGTTTGTCATTGGATGGTTTGATAAATTTGAGGTTAGTGAAATAATCTTTTAAGGTATTCTTCTATGGCTTTAAGACTAGAAATGCCAAATTGAGAGGAAGTTCAGGTGATTGGGAGTTGTGGAGTTGATCAGTCAACATAATCACTTGACATATTATGTGGTGTTGCAGATGAGTTTGCCACTTAATTTACGAGTTGATCAAAAGAATAATTTTTTTTTTTTGAGAAAATTGAGTTACAAAATTACATTAATTCTGAATTCGGTACTGTGGTATTATATCATATCTTATTAAAATATCTCAGGGACCTGATTATGAAGAATTTGTGAGTGCTGCAAAGTCCGATAATGAAACCCAGTTTGTTGAAGTGAATAAGTTAGAGCTTGCCCAAGTTCTTTATCCAGATATCAAGCCTACTGATCGTTTTGTTGGAATTGTTAAGAGTGAACCCGAAAGATACACTGCATATGGTGAGTCTGTAATTGGTTTCTATCCAGATGTTAAATTTATTCTAGTGTTTTACATTGGACGATAAAAGTAAATCAGATACTAGTATCACTTAAAGTGGTTATGCATAATTAGTGCATTCTATGTTTGTTGCAAATTAGAACTATCCAAAGAGAACAAACTTGGAACTCCTGTCCTTTCTACACACTTGAGCTGGGTAATATATTTACATCTATCATGTTTAATTAATATAAGCAGTTAAAAATTGGTGTAACCACATTGTAGGCTTGTTTATGTATAACATGTACTTTTCCTTTACCTATTTTGTCTGTTTTTCCGCTAACAATAACACCAAATGGTCAGGACTTACTAAGGCAACATGCAAAACTTTCCTGATTATGCAGATGGAGCTTTCGCAATGAATAAAATACTGGAGTTTTTAGATTACAACAAATTTCCGTTAGTTACAAAACTGACTGAAATGAATTCTGTCAGAGTCTACTCTAGCCCCATCAAGCTTCAGGTTACTATTATTTTCACATTTAATCTAAAATTGCGTATTATGTTGGTGTGCAGTTCTGTTCCTATTCTCTCTTTTACTGGAGTCTGGAATATATGTTAATAATTCAATGGTACATAAATCCCGCATAAAGTGCTCAAAATTCTACATATGATGTTAGGAACTCAAATATTTCATCATTACTCAAATATCTGTGATGTGAATTGATTACAGTAATCTCTTTTTGAATTCTGGTGCAAATGGATATTCTTTAGTAACAGTAACTATCTGTTGATAATTTGATATTAAGGTTGGTCTTAATTATTGGCTACCCTCTGTGGTCTAGCAATCTGGTTAGACTTGATCAATTCAGTACATTGAGATGCTGGAAAATTCTTTCTTCTTAGTTTCAATAAAAATATAGGCAGAAGCACTTAAGACTCATAAGAAGAAGAATAACCTGAATAAGAATAATAAGTGTTGACATGATAGTCATCCTAGCAAGTCTTTGGTCTTATCGAAATCATAATCTCTTATGTGTTTTTGCCATGTGTTGATTGCCCCCAGGATGCTTGATAGTTGATAATTGAAACTGATGTGAGTATTTTGTAAAGGAAATGAATGTCTTTTTGAGAACTTATTGAGTAGTACATCTTACGTACAAAATTATTCTGTAGAATCTGAAGTCTGAACAACCATATTTTTCTCAGAACATGGCTTTATTTATTCTCCTTCAATTTGATCTTTTTCAATAAATGTAATTTGGATAAAAGACTACAATCTAAAGTTTTAGGCAACTTGTGGAAACTAAGCTACTATTGGACGTACTAAAAATTGCTCCAACCATGTACCCTATCTAGTGACTTTTCTATGTTTCTAATGAATAATAACTTTAACTCATCATAGGCTATATGGGCTGTTCCTTGTTATTTTTAATCATTTATGTTTATATTCAAACTTAATAATAGTTGAGGTTAATTATCTGTTATTCTCCAGGTTTTAGTCTTTGCAGACATGGATGACTTTAATAATCTTCTTGATCCTCTTCAAAATGTTGCAAGATCTTTCAAGTCGAAGGTTGTTACTCTGGCCTACATTTGGGTTCTTTTAACCATTTTCTGCATGTTGGTTGTAGAATGTCTGGTCTAATACTTTCATTGCAATGCAGATAATGTTTATACATGTTGATATTAATGATGAGAACCTTGCAAAGCCCTTCCTGACATTGTTTGGTTTTGAAGAATCAAAAAATACGGTGGTTAGTTTACGATTTAATAGCAATGATTTGTTCAAATTCTTTTAATAGTATAGAAAATTGTGGAAACTGATGCAATTCATTTCTTGCTGTGCCAAATAGGTAGCTGCATTTGGTAATGGAATGAGCTCAAAATATTTGTTGGAGTCAAAACCAACACAAAGCAATATTGAAGTATTATCTTCTGTTTGTATAAATGATTCTCGAGTCATCACCTACTAAAGGAAACTAATTAATGTTAAATGGTTTTCTGCAGGAGTTCTGCAATAATCTTGTGCAAGGTTCTCTGTCACCTTACTTCAAGTCACAGCCCATACCAGATAATGTAAGTACCATTTGATATTTTTCCCCGTTATTTTCCTACACATCTAAGGTGTCTCTCCTATTTTAGTTTTAGACAATGAGAGAACAATAGTTGTGCGGTCAGTGTCATATGTGGCCCTTTAGCTTTTTCAAATTAAAGTGAGTCAATTATGTGTATAATATTTCAGAGTCCTTCCTAGAGATATAAAGCCAGCTATGTATTTTTAATAATAGAGCAGAAAAGTAGACCAATAAAACGTAGAAGTTATTTGTTTTTGTCCTGAGACTTAACTCGACGTTGTCTTCAATTAACATTGTAGCATTGGAAATTGCAGACAGAAGCTAGTGTCCATGTTATTGTTGGGAAAACATTTGATGACGAAATTTTGAGCAGCAAGAAGGATGTGCTTCTGGAGGTTTGCAAAGTTTTATCCCTTCTATATTTCCTCTCTATGTCACATGTTCAAACTTCATTAGTTTGTTTGGGAAAAAAAAAAAGGAGGGGGTTGGGGGTGGCAAATTCTGCCTCCACCATTGAAGGTGTCATCATTTTCTGAAAGTCATCTTTAGTCACCATGACTGATGCTTTGGGAATTCATTTTTGTTCCATTTTGAATATGCAATGACATGCATGGCTTCCACATTCTGTCAAGATTTCAGAATGTGTTGCTCTATAACGTTAGCTGGTCGATCAAATTAAAAATATTAGTGGGTCAGCTTTGAGATTTTTTTTATAAGAAAGATTGTCATATTGGCTATGCCTTGATATATCAGATTTGCTCTCATGATTTATGACTTTGTACAACAGGTATTCACACCTTGGTGTATCAACTGTGAGGCCACAAGCAAGCAAGTAGAGAAGTTGGCAAAGCACTACAAAGGATCAACTAATCTAATCTTTGCTAGGATAGATGCTTCAGCAAATGAACATCCTAAATTGCAAGTTAGTGTCATGAAAATTTTCGTTGTCTCAGTTTTCATTTATGGCAAAACACACTCGCACTCTGAACCTATTCTGAAAATTTAGGATCCTGGGATTTCATTAAGGACTATTGGATTTTATATTAACCACTAATATGATCAAGGTTTATGTTTACTGAAGATGGGTTTTATCTTTTGTTAATATTTCAGGTGAATGACTATCCCACACTTTTACTTTACAGAACAAATGACAAGACAAATCCGGTAATTACTTCTTGGGACCCTGGTTTTGGTGGATAGAGTTTTTGTTTATATATTGACCACCCTACTATAACGAACCCTTATTTTATGCAGATCAAACTTTCTACAAAATCTAGTTTGAAAGAATTGGCTGCATCCATCAACAAACTTCTTAAAGTCAAGAATCAAGTCGTCAAAGATGAGTTATAGAACATACCGAAAAGTTTTGGGAGAAAAAGACACCCTCTAGAAAGAAAACACTATGGAAAAAATAAATAAATATTTTTGTGTATTACATAAGCATTTTATTTTATTTTTACCTTTCCCTCCACTTGTCCAGATATAACTTAGTCTGTTATCAGAATTAGCTACTGCCAAATAGCAAAAAGCTAGGCAGATTAGCATCACTTAATGAACTAGAGAACATACTTCAAACTGTATATCGGGCAATATTTTTCTATTTATTTCTCATAGAAACCACCTCCAAAATACAAGCTTAAAGTTGTTACTTGACATTGTTTAAAGAGGAAGGATCTGTTTATAATTTTTTTTTATAAATTTTTGCAAATTACATTATGTACTCCCGGAAGAACATAGTGTAATTTGTAAGAGTTTGTAAGCAAAAAGTTTGTAAATATAACTCTTTCCTTGTTTAAATATATCTAAATCTTTATATATATATATATATATATTTTTTCCGAAGTCTATTTGTAGATCAATTTATTTAACTCTGTAAGGTTGAGTAAATTCATGTGCGTGTATCCATGAACATGGATAAGCGAATTTCACTATTTCATTGCGTGCCAGTTCGCATATTGGTTTTCCAACGTTGTACCTCCTGATTAATCTGCTGTAGAAGCTATTATGTGAAATGAGAGGTGCTAATTGCTACCATCAGCTTATTGTACTTGCAATTTTTATCTCATGAATGTGCTAAATTGTCTGTTACTGCATGTATCGTTTTCCACCAATCATTTTGCATTTGAAACAACGAAGATATCCATACAAGGATCAAGCCTGGACTCCAGGATTAAGTCGAAACTATAAAGGTCGACCTCCACAGTTAATTCGGATCGAAGTGTTATACTTTCCTAAAGTGCAGTTGTGTTTTAAACAACAATAATTTAAAATGTGATTTTTTTTTCTTTTGGTCTAAAAATGTAACATTTGAGAATGTAATTAATGTACATGCACTAAAATGCTGGAGTGCAGTGGTAATCGTAAGTTATGATGGGTTGAATCAGAAAATTAAAATTAATCAGACTAAGTTAGTTAAGGTTGGGTTCACTTAGGATTAGAAAAAAATAAAACATGACACCCAAACTGATTCAGGTTGGACCTAGGCCAAGCCAATCTCCTAGAATACTTCTAATAACCATTTAGAGAGGGTGTTTGTTTGACAAACAATAAGTGCTGAATTTTCATTACATTATTTAAAGATCTTGACATAATTGTATAAAAATTCTGACTCGGTTAAAAATATTTGAAAAATGTCAATTAAATAGTCCTTCACTTGAAGTTGAATCCGTAACTTGAATTCTCATATTTTAGCTTGTGTAAGTACAAAGGTTTTCAAACCCCATGTACTCATGCTTTGAAAGTTTTTGGATCGTTTTTGCTATGCCCACACTACCTGCAATGAAACCAAAAAAATGAGGAAATCTTAATAAAGTATTGTAAAACTGTGAGCTTCCAGGAAAAAATAAATTAGTCCTGCTAATGACACTTGCCTAGTGATATTGCGCTCACAAAAACTGTGCCGGCCAGAATGAAAATAATCAGTGATGCTCTCCCTAATATGGCAATCAGCTTTCTCACTAAGTGTTGACCAACAAAGGCCGCAATAGTGGATACAGCTACGAAATAAAGAGCTGCAAGGCAATCAGAAAGTGAGCATTTGAAGTGATTTAAAGAAAAGATTTTGTTAGTTCCATTTCCATTCATCCATACTTACTATAAGGAATTGGAAACCGTTTTAGAAGGTAATATTCCACCACTGACATAGATGCAGAAAATGTCATGGCAAAAGTGGCTGTAGCACTTGATACCTATGAGGAAATTTATGAGGCACAAATTCAATTCAAGGGACCAACACAAAAATACAGTCAAACACACACTCTAGTCTCTAGGCCTTATGTAGAAGGATGAAAGGTACCTGAGGAGGGATTCCTAGCTCCAGAAAAAGGGGCCCCAAAATGAATCCTCCACCAAGACCAAGCAAGCCACCAACCATGCCAGCGGCTATGCCACAGGAAGAATATAGAATTAGCTGGTGCACTCGCCAATGTGTTTGTTGATCTCCCTTTGATGCTATCACTCTCTTACCATTGTACAGAAGTATAGCCTGAAATGAAGTCACTCCTAATGCCACAGGGATCTAAAAACAAGCAAAACAAGAAAATGATCAATCTCATGGTTTTATAACCAGATTACATGAAAGTTGGGGAACAAATTCAACTCTTGAGGTGCTAAACTCTTTATCATGTTGTCATGGAGAGGAATACATGCAAGATGATGAATATCTAGGAAGTGAAATAAGTATTCACTATGTACCTGCAAGAGATTACATATCCAATATTCCACTGAACAAGTTTTTGCGTGATTCTGTTTCAAAACAAATGCACAATTTTATCATTATTCTATGTAGACATACAAGTACGAGGAAATTGGAAATTTATGGACTGAAATAGCTCTTCTGATACCAACTTTTGCAATCTCTAACGCAAGTATAATAAGCCAGACAGTGGAAAGAAGTCCAAGTACCCGCCAATGAATATTCTTAATAAGAGATCCCTGCATGGCAATCATAGGTGTCATTCCCACAAAGAATAGATTATGATTTATGAAAAATAGAAGCAGCTACTCTGTGATGTCTTACCGTTTCATTATGTTTTTTGGCCACAGTCACAGTGTGATTGCTATTCATTGGGCCTCCCGGTAGAGGCTCATATGCTACCTCCTCAGTCCTTTCAGTGTCTAAGTAGAGTGGAAATTAACATGGTAGTTTTGGAAACCACACCCTAGATTAACTATTAATCAAGAAAACACTAGAAAGCCATAATAGAAATATTATTGATCCACTTACCATTTAATTGTGACTGTCTAGCAGATTCCTGGGATTATTTATAACACGAGATGGATTAAAAGCAAGTACCAAAATACAAATTTATAAGCAATTCAATATAAAAGACTAGTAAAAAATTAAGCACCTTCTTAATGATCGTTTCTTTTTTCCATGTCTCAACACCCTTAAAGGTTGCCTTGGTTGAAATTCCTGTTTTATACACCCAGACTAGCTACATCAAAAGATTAATTTGGAAAGAAAAGAAAATAAGAAAAGATTAACTTTTTAAGTAATTCTTGCCTGTGAAAATAATTAATAACAAAACTGTTATCATCCAATCAGCAAAAATCACATTGAAGGCAACACCAATACTGATTCCAAGCACCAGCACTGGTTGGAAAAGAAGTGCTAGTTCGTAATCGATCACTGGCATGTCAAGTGTTGGGTGTTTTTGCTTCAAATTGTAGAAAACAGTTGCTGCTGCTCCACCAGTTATCATACCTTTTATCAAACCAAGTGCAGAACTAGTTATAAATCATAAGTACAATCGCGTACTCAGAAAATTATATGACGGGGGAAAAAAATTTATATTACTATTATGAAAAGATAATGTCAGTTTTGGTTGGATGATCATGCTAAGAATACAAAAATATATATTAACAAAAACCTAATAAAATTACAGAATTTTTTGCCAATCTTTTAGTTGAAATGTCAATTTTTTGTTTCCGGTGACAGTGATCCACTGCACCTTTTATTTCAATGAAGAACTAGCTTTAGACCCTATATTTTGTTTGTAAGATCAAATTTTATTGTTTACCTTCATGCTTTTTGGTGTTATAATGCACTTTCTTTGATTTTTTTATAATCTCATTTTCTCCCTTAGTTGTTATTTAGGAGAAGAAACAGTAAAGTAATTAATGTGTTATTTATTTTTAGCATTTGGTCCCAACTAATAATTGATAATTATTATTGACATTTTTCTTTGCCAACAAAGTCAAAACTTAAATACTTTTCTCATAAGTTTTGACATGACAATTTGTACAAATTTTTAATGATTATAAAAAGAAAATTAGATAATCAATCAATATAAAATCAAATTCTAGACAAATTTGACAGGTAGAGTGAATATGCATACTAGCTGAACTCTTCTTTGTATACAATAAAAAAAGCTAACTTTCCACATTGATTGGGGAGAGTAGCAGACCAAGAACAAAACTGTCATATATACTGGCAGGTTGAATCTGGTAAATAATAGTTATCTCTAATTGGGTGCAATGAACGGGTGAAACACTTTTCTTATGAATAACATTGCTTGTCTTTCATTTTTTAAAAGCACTTTCAAAATTTTGCTTTTTTAGACCATGTTGCATATCATATAGTAGAACATATTTTCATATTTTAGAAGGAAGCCATCCTAATCCTCCATGAAGGTCCGCCCCTGCATAAGTAGTGAGATTAACAAGCTAGACAACCTTAATACTTATAACTAGTTATAAATCATAAGTAGTGAGCAAGAGCAAACATTGTTTTTAGCACTATGGTAGTATTGTGACAGGCAGAACTATTTTGGGTTATACAGATATTCGGCAAAAAATATTACTGATATTCATCACTCATAATACACCTTTGAGCTGGGTGCATTGGCTATGATAATTTGTAAAGACCATTTTTCAATTCCTCTGTTTTTCAATGACCAAAAACAAATTCCTCTTTTTAGAGAAAATATTCCCACTTTAGTATTTAATAATATTTACTAAAATTTGTTACACTCATATAACCATGTAATTTAATATATAATGAATACTTCAAAAAGGTGCTTGCAGCCAGAACAGATTTTCTCATGTAAAAAATATAGTTATTCTCGGACGTTGGTTTGATCCTAACAACAAGGTGCTTCCAGCCAGAGCAGATTTTCTCATGTAAATTTTTTATATAATTTTATAATGTGAAAAATCTCATCCATTCATTTAAAAATCAACTATCAACAATTAAAATAATAACTTCTATTTTTTTATTTTATTTTACGATCTTCCATATTTGAGCTTAGTGGTCTGTTTTGCCATTTTCTTTTTTTCTTTTGTTTTTCTGAATTGTTTTTGTTTTAATATGCTTACCGGTGTCTTATATATAAAATATATGTTTGGCTGCGAGTTACTGAGATCAGTAAAGATTCTAATTAGACTTGTACTAATAAATTGAAATTTTAACTACCATGCTGAAAATGGACCACAACAGCTCACAGGAATCATAACACAAGAAGGAGAGCACGCGAAGCACGTTTTCTGCTTATAATATTTTTTAATAGTTTTTTTTTCGGGTACAGAAAGTTCTAAAAAAATAAAACTATAATAAAAATTTAAATTGATGAACGGTCAAGATTTTGTATGAATAGAGATTTTAGATTTAGCCATAAAACTATGGGTTCACTTTTTCTGCATTTATTGTAGATAAGTTATCTGCTGTAAGTCTAATACGACGTCGTTTTGGGATGGAAATCATAATGTTTTTATAATTTTAATTTAATTCAGGATTATAATAGTCTTTATATTTATAATTTTTTAAGATTTCAATACTAAAAAGACGTCGTTTTAAGAATAAATACAGATAACTTATTTGCATTAACTGGAGAAATATTTTTTTCTAAAACTATAGCACATTTCATTTTAGATGAAACAAAGTTGTTTTGGTAGATAATTAATGATTTTTTACATTCTCTCTCATTTATTTTCTCTCTTTCTAATTTTATAGAGAAGAGAGAATATAAAAAATATCAAATATATATCAAAATGATGTCATTTCATCTAAAATAATATAAAGTTGTATCATTTAAAATAACAAATATTTTTTTCATTTAATGGTTTAACCATGGAAAAATAGAAAGAATTATTAGTATAATTGTAATGGACCACTTTAAAGTTTATAAAAAAAATATTTATAAATTGGCTTAAAGTTTAGGGAATTTGTCTGAACATTTTCCTGTGGAGAAATTTTAGGGAATGGTTATGTATGAAATTTTAAACTTGAAGAGAGAAAGAGATTTGTAATGCTTACACTTGGAGATTGCAGTGGCTGATTTTGCATCAAATCCAATAATCAGGGAAAGCATAGGCACGAATATGCCACCTCCACCGACACCACCCACAGTCCCAAATGCAGATCCTAGGAATCCAATTATCGTCCCCACTATTATTCTCCACCCAAATTTCATATCCTGCAAATTACCCCTTATCAGACTCAGATTAGAAAAATCTTCGATACAACCAATGCACGGTAGTTCATTTATGTTAAAATATTCAATAAAGCCTATTTTTGAGTCCCTAACAAAAAAATATAATTCTTACTTTAATTCCTTATAAAAAAATTATCTGTTCTCTAATAAAATTCAAAGAGGATTCATTTTAATTCTTTTAAGAGATTAATGTGAATTTTTTTTAAATTTGTGAGGGATCACAATTTCAACTAAATGAATCCTCTTTAAATTTTTTAAAAACTGTGAGACTAATTTTTTTTATAAAGAATTAAAATGGGGACCTTATTTTTTATCAGGGACCCAAAATGATCTTTATTCTAAAATATATTAGCAGATCGTGTGCAAATTTTTATAATCCCAAGATCTGCCTAATCATAATAACCTTCATCCCAATACAAATTTTGTCAATTCCACAAATCTATATGCATAGCATGATATTTCACAATAAAATTGACAATATAAATAAAAAAAAATAAAAAGAAAGAGAGAGAGAAGTTTTGATGAAAATCATAATAATAGAGAGTGCTATTTGAAACACACTTACTGGCCAAGTATGTTTGTATCCCGACCCAGATGAGTTCCATAAGAAGTTCATCACTTTAACAAGATAATTAGCTTCTGCCTCTATTGTCTCTACGGTCGTGAGAGTAATTTTGTTTTGGTTTACGTTTCGATGAGCAGAAACAAAGGCTGAAATAAGAACAAGAAGAACACTAAATATCAAACCCATTCCAACTAATCTCATGTCCCACCGTTTTGATCCATTCACAGCCATCACGCAAATCTGTTACCAGTTTGTGTTTTTTTTCCCTATATATGCAAATAGCCAACCCCAATAATAGGAATGAAAATTTGTGCTAGAAACTTGAATAAAACCAGACCCTATATGATCATAGGTTTTACTTTAAGGATCAAGCATATTGAAAGATTGGTTACAGGAATGAACACTTGGGATGGGTTAAAAAAAAGGACTAAAAGAATGAGGTTGAACTCTGAGTAGTAATATAGTGGAAGCAAACTGGCAGGTTCTCACTCCTTACTGTGCTATAATTCATTACTCTCTTCCTCTTTCTTATATCACACTCTGGCTCCCTTTTTCGCTGCTACCTTTTCCTTCTCATCTGTTATAACTTATAACTATTTTCCAAATAAGGCTTAGCACATGCATGGTCCTGTTTAAAGTAGTGGCACAGGCACACAGGCACAGGTGAAACCTTCAAAAATATGTTGGAAAAAGTGATTGGTTATTTTTGTATGGATTCCTTATTTCCACATACGTTTATCACAAAGAAAAAAGAAATGTACTGTCAGCAAATATTTGATTGGATTAGCTGACAGCAGAGGTGACAAAGTGGATGGCCCGCTACACTCCGTCATCAATCTATCAAAAAATGAGTTAGTTCGTCTCTCTCCACTTTTAAAATTGGACTGAAAAACTCAGTTTGACTGGTTGGCTTACCAGCTCGAGCCTATTTTACACTGACTTGCCTCGATCCGTCATCAAACCGCCAAAAAATCAGTCTATTCCACTTTTGAGATGAGTTAAAAAACTCAGCCCGTCTAACCGAGCTTATTTTGACAACTCTAGAGTGAAAAGGTAAACCATAGAAAAGGGGTTAAAATGATTTTCAAGAACTGAAAATAAAAACAAAATGTATTTAAAGGAGGTTATATTTACAATTTTTTTTATCTTATATCCTCTTATAATTATTTTTATTTTAATCAAATTAACGTTATAAAATAATATTTTGATTTTGATTTAATGACATTAAAAACAGTACCAAACGATGCGATGGTTAGAGAAAAAAGGTTATAAATTTTTTTTATATATATATATATATGCAAAGTCGGTGGTTTTTTTTTTACTCTTTGTGGGGTAATTTTGATTATTTTTAGTATTTGGTACAACTTTAAGTTTTGAATGATGTTATTTGTTTGTACAAATTCGTGACTCTAGTCAAAGACTTCATAAATTTTTTTATTAAATACTAATAGACTGATTTTATATTTTTTAATATGACTTGAATGAAATCGTATAAATGAAACACGATTTTGTAAAATTTATTTGTATATTTTATGATAAGATTCGTAGATGAAGACCATGACTAGCATTAAGCCATTAACATTGTATCCCGTCTATTACTCTTTGAATAATAATTTAAGCCATTATACGAGGAATTTATGCAATTTGTGATGTATACCCACAACTTCCACTTTGATTCAAGCCACATGTTACTTGTGCAATTCAAGTTATATAATCATAATTTTTATTTTAAATGTGAAATTATTTTATAAAGATTTTATGATTATGGCCCAGCTTTAGCATAAGTTGTGGTCTTCATTGACGATTTCTGTTATGTAATATTAAAAAATAAATCACTAAATTGTATCTCGTGTATAATTTTATACTAATATTAAAAAATAAAATTGTCTACAAGTTATGATTGGTATCGATACATTTTTAAAAAAATATTTAAAAAAATATTTTAAAAAAATCCATATTATAAATTAATTATTTTAAGAGTTAGATTTGAAGTTGCACCAAATTAAAAAAAAAAAAATCAAAGCTACACCGCACGGGTAAAAGAATTACAAACTTCTCATTATTTTTTTACATCAAATAAGTATAAATTATACAGTGATTTTTAACTTTATTTTTTAAAGGGAAAATTTTCTTTCCGCTTAAATTACTAGTCAATTTTTTTAATTTTATTTTCAATCTACTTTACCGAGAATACCCATGTATAATGTAAAATGTAGCAATTCAAATAATTTAAACAGTCAGATTGATTTAAAAATAGTATTATTAAGAGTAGGGGTGTAATGCAGCTAGAATGAATACAACAGTATTGTTTGGTACCAATCCTTTTATTAAAAAAACTATTATGAATATTTAACAAGGGAAAAATATTTCTGCAGTTAATGCAGATAAGTTATCTGTATTTTTTTTAAAACGACGTCGTTTTGGTATTAAAATTTTAGAAAATTATAAATATAAAGACTATTATAACTCTGAAATAAATTAAAATTACAAAAGCACCATGATTTTTGCCCAAAACGACGTTGTATTGGGGTTACTGCAGATAACTTATTTGTAGTAACTGCAGAAAAAATAAATTTATTTAATAATTATTTATAATTAAAAAAATAAAAATAAAAAAACCAGAAAAGATCAATGATGTTCGATGATCATATCCACTCCCTTATCACTCCAACCACACATGATAAGTGCGTATTCAATGATGTTGACTAAAGTGGAATTAATGATTACAGCTGTATGATCGATATCGCACATGCATGTACAAACAGTACAAGCAGGTAACACGAGTGTGTATTTCTTAAAAATTGAAATTGAGTTTTTTTTTTTTGATAAATTTTCATATAAAATTCATTTTTGATTTTTTATTTCCATTTCTGGAAGGGCTCTTATTGATTTGACGAGACAATTTAAGTTAGGAAATCATTTACATGGGACCATTTGTGAGACATCGTGCCATAATTCTCACGTTACGTGATTAATATGAAACCAGGATAATATGTTTAGGGGTAATATTATTCTCATGTAATATAAGAGTAGTTCTCTCATGTTACAGAGAGAATTCAAGTAGGACCCGCTATTTAAAAGCAAAAAAAAAGGAGGACATGATTTTCAAAGTGAGAGAAAAAGAGATGACTACCTCATGTAAAATGAGAGTAATATTTCGTTATGTTTAGATATTATAAAGGTAAACAGTAAACTGTTTATATGGCTCAAGATATGTCGCAACTTATAGATGGAAACGATGTTAGGTTATGTTTTTAATATAGATTTAATTAATTTTTTAAATACAAAGTCTATCTCTAACCTATTTCTTCGTAGATTTCTTTTTTTAGGTTTGACGTGACTATATTAAAAATCTAACCTCAAAGGTCTATTTTATTTTAAAGACATTAAATGAGTCATCAAAATTACTTTAAAATAATTCAATAATTCAATAGTTTGATAAATTAAACATTTCAAATATGCTAGATTAGTTACCTCCACCTAAAATGATATTGTTACGAGATATGATTAATCTGCAGTAAGAATAAAAAATATTATTTTATTTTTAATTGTTGATTCATTTGTATTCAGTGACTTATACAATTAATAAATTAAAATAATTAAATACAAATTAGATTAATAACTAATATTCAAAACATAATTTATAATGGTGTAAAATAATATGTCCATATATATATAACATATATTTAAATAAGGTGACCCACAATGAAAAAAAAATTTAACAAGGACTAAAGCTTGATTTACATATATAATTGGGGAAAAAGTGTGTATAGTTTAAAAAAATATAAAATTATTTCATTTTAAGTGAGAGAAAGAGATAGATTATGAAAAAGAGAGAGTGAACAATAAAAAATAAAAATATAGATTCCACTTCTTTGTAAAAATAAAATTACCCAAATTATATCATTTAAAAAATCACAAACACTTTTCCATATAAGTGAATCCGACTCGAATCTCATCCTAAGGGATCGCATAGCAATTTAATGAGGAAAAGGCATTCCATCTACATATGGCAAGACAACTATAAATGTAGGAGGATGGGCCCGTTCCTAATTCAAGATGATACTAGAATAAAAACAGGGTTTTATTTATTTCATGTGATATAAGATAAAAAAATTTCCTACTCTCAATTCGATTTCAGTGTTCTTTTTTTTAAAAAAATAAAGTGAATCTTATTATTACTTTTATGTGTGGAAAATAAGAGTTCTCTTATTTGACATAAGAAAAATAAAGCTCATAAAAAATTTTCTTGTGCCATATTCGTTCCTTTAATACTCGACTAAGCAAAGTTTTTGTGTCTATTGCAAGAAGTATTTTGAATATTTTAGGAATATATTTTGTTAACATTTAATATATACCACTTTAATTATATAAAATGTCTTTATCTTTTACTTTAAGTATATTTTTATGAATATGTGTTCGATTCCCGCTGAATGCATTCTTGGGGAGGGGGCTGAACCTTTAGCCATCACTGTTCCCCCGCACTCCGGATTAGTCCCATAGCCGGCTCAAAGAGTCGAAGCTTGTGGGGATACCGGAGGGAGCCAACTCGTCTCAAAGAGATAATTAGGGTTGGGTAACTCCAAAAAAAAAAAGGTATATTTTTATGAATATTTTAATAAATAATATACATTTAACTATATAAAGTAAGATATTTTTTATTTAAAAACCTCTCTTAAGATGACAATTTAGAAAGCACTGACACGTGTTTTTTTAAAAAAATTATGTGTCAAACATCGACACGCGGTCAACGTTCTGACACATGTTTTTGACATACGATTAATTTTTTTTGACACGCGATCAATGCTTCGACATGCATCCGATATATGTTTTTTAGGTCTAAATTTTATTTTATTAACTAAAACTAAAAAATTAATTAATAAGTCAATTTTGTTTCTATTATGAAATTTGACATAAAAAATTAACAAGGTATGAAAAATTACTTTTACTTTATATTTATGTTATGAAATTTATTGGTTATATGACTCATTAGGGACTGTAATATATAATAAATATAAATTATTTAATATCAAAATGTGTCCTAACATGTTGAAATATGATATTTTTGAGAATTAACATGTTGGCGTATCGTGTTGTATCTCGTGTCCCGTGTCCGTATCAGTGCAACATAGTTGACAACAATTTTTATTTATTTTTTTGATTTATTTATTATTATTTAATTACATGGACTAAAAAAGCATGACAAAAGGAATAGAATTTTTATGCTTCTTAGTCGTTTATAGTTAGACGTTCTTTAATTAATTTATTTAATTTTTTAAATAATTATTTCTTGAGAATAATTTCAACAACTCAGTAGACACTGACAGAACAGGTGTCGTGGATTCCATAATGCTGAACTGAAGTTTAGTGATGGTACGTTTGGTTGAGTTGGGTTCAAATTTGTGTGTTTGCAAATTATTTCAATCTCCTTAATGGTGAGGGATGTGTGTAGTATGTGGTGTGTGTTGCAAATTATTTCAATCCAATAGACACCTTTCATATCAGGGCGTGATTGTTTTAAATTGCAAACCCATAAATTTTGATACTTTTGTTTTGAAACCACAAAGTTCAACCAGTGTGCTATTGACACTTTTATTTCTATGTGCATATTTTTGTTTTTTTTTAACATCTTTTAAATTTAAAATTCATTTATTTTATTTAAGTGAGGGCAGGACAAAGATGGTCCATGGTCCCCTCATCAACTGCTAACTTCAAGGTGGTCCATCTAAAAATAACACAATTTTAATATGACCTTTTAATATATATATATATATATATATATATATATTTATATTTATATATATATATATATATATATATTTATTTAGTTGTGTGGACCACCTCATGATCAAATCGTGTCTGAAGAAACACTTGGTCTTTTCTTTCCATGCGTGGAGCAAGCTTTGGAAAAACAAAAGTAAAAAGGTGAGTTAGTTAAAAGAAGAAAAAAAAAACTTTCCTTTTTTTTTAACTTCGTATCTGTTACCTGAACTGGATTATGAGAATTGAGCATGTTTGGTACATAGTATAGGATAATGCATAATAGTATAAGATCTGATTAAATTTTAATATTATTCAGTGTTTGTTATGGTATTATATAAGATAATATCCTTCAATATTTTAAAAATTAATATATTAAAAAAAATTATTTTAATATATAAATATTGAAATGATATATTAGTTCGTGAGAATTGTACTTATAAGCAATATTAATACATCAACCTCTTATCAGGCCTAATCCACCACTCTTATACTTGATTAAGTTATATATCATTTTGATGTATAAAGAAATCCTGCTATATAAACTTATACTATACGATGGTCACACCAAATAACTGAAAATGTCATAATGTATAATATAAGTTCATACTATCAGACATTATACATTATACCAAAAAAAAAAGGCCGTAAAGTAAATGTTGAGTCTCACCACCTACTCCAACATTCACTGTGAGGCGCAAGTAAGTAACTTTCAAAGTTGCTATAATTAACATATACACGAAGTCCACGCTTCACACATAAGCACCAATCTTTCTGCCGCAGAGTCTAACATCCGATTTATTAATATTAAATTTCGTGGCCACTGTCACGTGCTTGTGTCGGTCGTCAAAGCTGAATCATTGATTCACTGACAGTTACCAATTATTTATTCATTTTTAATTATGACTTTTTTAAATTCTTTATTTCAATATAATAATTAAAAATATATAATCTGTTATCAAAAAAATAAAAAAAATATATAATCATATAAAATATCTATTTTTTATATTATAAATTAAGATAATAGATGAACAGAGATTTCCTATCAACTAAACACAAGCAACTATGTGTAGTAATCCTATCTTATGGCGGGAAATATTTAATATCTTTTAGGATTATCTAATGATTTGATGTTTCTTCTTACAACACTAATTTTTTCTTTTTCTTTTTACCCCTGTTATTTTTTTTCTTTTCTAATTTTATCCTTTTCATTTACACTAAAGGACCATCTAAAAAATAGTGATCCCGAACCATAATAAATTCTCTCCTTGTGGCGAATGTGAGCAGCAACAAATGGCTTTATTTTTCAAACGAGGCAAATTATTTTGTCTTTATTATCTGCTCTTTTTTATTAAATAATATTTATTTTTATTTAGCATTTTTTTTTCTAACAAGTTCCTTAAAAACCTTTACAAGTCATCTTCAAGGCTCCTTTAGGGTTTGTTTGGAACAAAAATATTTGAGAGATTATTGATAAACCTTCTTTGATAATGGTATATTACCAATATTATTAAAACCGGCCCGGTCAATGACCCGGTCGAGGTACTGGGTCACTGGTTCAACAAGTGAGTCACTAATTCAATCGCATGACCCGGTAATTATTTGTAATTTTATAATTTATATTAAAAATTTATAAACATACTCAAATATCTAAAAAAAATGATAAAAATTTCAAATATTTTAATATAAAAAATAATAAATCACATATTATTGTCAAATAAAAGATCAAACAAAAATATAATGATCGTGATATGGGGCTTTAAGTTCAGAAAATGACATCTCTAACTATAAATTAATTCAAAATTTTCTACATAGTACATAATTGAGATAATATTAGTGTCGTACGTACATAACTTATGTTAGTCAATAAGCAAAAAAATATTCAAATATGTCCATTATGATTTTTTTTGAAAAAAAAAAAAGTTTTGGAATTTTTTTATTTTTTGACCGGGCCGGGTCACCAGTTAACCGACCGGGTCACCGGTTTTTATGAAAATCGGCCGGGTCAGACCAGGTCACACCGGTTCTGATGCATGGTCGGTCCATTACTTAAACCGGACCGGTTATATGACCGGTTTACCGGTTCCCGGGTCAACCCTAAAAAAGGTTATATTCGACCCTAAAAAATATTCAAGATTATAAACGTACTCAAATATACATGTTTGGTACAAGGATACAAAATCCAATTCCCGAATATTCAAGATTTACCAGTAATGTCATTTACATAGAAAAGTTACTGTTCTGATTACCAAAAATAATATGGTAATTCACTATTGCAACGCGAAGGGAAACCAGAACAACTATTTTTGGGACAAAAATACCCCCAACACACACCAATACCTAGGTCTGGTGTCATTGTTACTAGAGCTGTCAAAACGGGCCAGCCCCGCCCATTTAGCCCTAGCCCAAGTGGGTTAGGGCCAAAAAGCCCACAATGATATAGATCCACACGGGCCAAAGCCCTATGGGTTAGAGCCAGCCCGCGGGCCTTCTAAAAAAATAATATGTATTTTTAAAAGAAAAATATTTATAATAAAATGGTGCATAGAAATTATTAGAAAAAATAAAAAATAAATAGTTTTTAGAAAATTGTCACTTTTTAAAAAAATTATTGCATAGAAATTTTTTCGAAAAAAGTTTTGACACGAAACGTTTCTGTAAAAAAATTGACGAAAAAAAAAATTCGTCAAAATTCTTTACAGAATCTAAATTCCGTAAAAGTTTTAGACGAAAAAATTTCCGTCGAAATTCTTGACGAAAAAATTTCCGTCGAAATTTTTGACGAAAAAAGTTTTTGTTTAGATTTTTGACGAAAAAAATTCCGTCAAAATTTTTGACACAAAAATTTACGTCAAATTTTTTGATGAAAAAGTTTTTGTCGAAAAAATTTTCTGTCAAAATATTTTGACGAAAAATATTTTTGACAAAATTTTCGATAAAAAATATTTCTATCAAAATTTTAAACGGAACACATTTTTGTTAAAAATTTTCCACGAAAATTATTTCTGTAAAAAACTTTGACGAAAATATTTCTGTAAAAAATTTCAACGAAAAAAATATTTTGTCAAAAAGTTTTACGAAATCTAAATTCCGTCGAAAGTTTCACAGATACATTTCCCTCAAAAATTTTGAAAAAAAATATTTCTGTTGTAATTTTCATTGGGTCACATTTTCATCGAAGATTTTGGACGGAAAATATTCCGTCAAATTTTTTGAAGGAATTCTTTTTTCCGTCAAAACTTTTGATGAAATTTTTTCGTTGTAAATTGGGTTGAATATTGTACCCCGCGGGCCAGCCCAACCTAACCCTATAATGAGAGGGCTTTAAAAGGATGGGCTTAAAATGACCTCATTACATAGAGGGCTAAAATTTTATAAAGCTGGCCTTAGGGCTTGAGCCCTTTTTGACAGCTCTAATTGTTACCCCCAACACACATCAAAAATATTTAAGGGTTATTTTTGTAATATAACATCATATTCCCAGTAATATTTCATTCTAAACCAAACATAGAATCAGTAATCCTTACCCAATATTCTCGGTAATATTTTGACAAACCAAACAACTTTTTTATAATATTCAAGATAAACTCAATTTCTACATGAATTTCCATTAGTTGTAATTCTCGGATACAATTTTTTTTGTACCAAAAACACCCTTAGTGAAATTGGAAGTAACCGATCCAATCAGGGTTGGGAATACACAAGTTCCAATTTCTTTTCAAAACTGGATTGCCAACTTTGAGGGGCCAAAAAAATTAATTTTACATTTTTAGAGAATATCAAATATTACAAGGGTTTCATTAACGGCTGACCTTGTAATACTATTTGAGAAAAAAAAATATATATATTAATTTTTTAAATGAAATATTTTATATCGGAAACATTAAAACCACTAAGCTAGAGGCTCAACTTCGACGATCGCTTGAGATAGGATATGGGGCGGTAATGTAGACTACTCTTTGGTGGACTCTGGGCTGAGCGATCATGTGGGAAAATTCTCTTTTGAAGCATATTGTCTTTCCATGGGCTCTTATTAAGGAGAAAATTATCTTCACATTAGTAGCCTAACCAATGTTAATAAAATTGCGCCGGCTGGACTCGGAAACCGATAAGTCAATTATATAATCGGTCCAAGTGAAGTAACGAACTGGCCATGCATCAGAACCGGTGCGACCCGACAACTTGTTTTTTTGAAAATCGATGACCCGGTCCGGTTCACAAAACAAAAGTTCCAAAAAAAATAAAATCATAATGGATATATTTAAGTTTTTTTTGCTTATTGACTTACATAGGTTATGTACTTACAACACTAATATTATCTCAATTATGCACTATGCACAAATTTTTGATTTGATTTATAGTTAGAGATGTCGTTTACTGCACTTGAAGTCCCGTATCACGATCATTATATTTTTGTTTATTTTTTATTGGATAATAATGTGTGATTTATTATTTTTTATATTAAAATATTTGAAATTTTTATTTATTTTTATATATTTGAGTACGTTTATAATTTTTTAATATAAATTATAAAATTGTATATAATTACCGGGTCATGCGGTTCAATCAGTGATCCACTGATTGAATCAGTGACTCAATACCTCGACTGAGTTAATAACTGCACCGATTTTTAATAACTGAGCCTAACACCTAATACAACTAAAATAGTGGCAACATGTGTGAAAATAAGTGGATATCTACTAACAGGCCTCAAGTCAACAGTATGTGTCTTATTCGGAAGACTCTTAGAGTATGTTTGGTACAAGAGAAATTTTTTGGTGACCGGAAATCATGATTAATGGGAATACAGTAAAAATTGAGTTTACTTGGAATCTTACGAAAGAGGTGTTTGGTTCGCCAAAATATTACCGGGAATATTAGATAAAAATTATTGATTCCATATTTGGTTTAGAACGAAATATGACTTGGAATATGAGGTTATTTTACAAAAATAACCCCAAACTATTTTTACTTTTGTAATTGATAGATTGAGTCTAGATTTTTATGTGTATTGGGGTATTTTTGTCTCAAAATTTATTGTTGTGCTTTTCCTTTACTTGATATTCTGATTGGTATTCCGAATTACCATATTATTTTTGGTAATCTGAATAGTGACTTTTCTTTATAAATCAAATTACCGGTAATCCTTGGATATCCGGGAATCGTAATTTATTCCTTCTACCAAACGTGGTAATTACATTTACCAAAGAAGGATTACCGGTAATCCTCTTCAAAAACTTGAAACAAACACCCCCTTAACGCTCAAGAATAAGGAACAAATTTTATTTACCGAGTGACACCTTCCCATCCCCCTGACCCTTTTAAAGAAAAAAAATAAAATAAATCATAGGCTTTCCATGTATGAAATTACTATTCTCACCACAATTCATAACGAACTCCCTTGGAAACTAGTTACAATATATTGATTCAATACAATTAAGTTATAAATTCAAATTTCAGTAACATCATTGTAAAAGAACAAAAAAAAGAGAGGAAGTGTTCCCAAGTATAGTATAAATTTTTTTATAGCCAACAAAGGAGGAATATCCTGCACCGTTTTAGCATCTACTGTATTTGAAGATCATACGGAAGCCCATGAAGATCATAACTCAACTTACATTGATACCCCCTATAATTCCTGGGACTCATCCATGCCACTATTCACTCAAAATGTTACATATACTGCATTTACTATGTATTAATTATTACATGTTGCTTTCTCCATATTCCACCAATACGTTACACAGTAAACCGGCCCTGATTCAAAACTCAACATACTTATTATTCCCCTCCTTTACCGAGGCATCATACGATATACAAGCAACTTACTGGAATTGAACTTGCAGTAACTTTTCCACTCCATACTACACTGCTTCCTCATTTCGAAAGTTTATTCAAAATATATATTACTTGTGCAATTCTTCAAGATACAAAGAGCAATTCAAGGCATATCATCTTCTTCCAACAAACATCAGGTCATAATTTAACATCAAGAATCCATAACACAAACCACTTGTCCAGGATTTTTAATTTCATTCAAAAGGTCACAAAGGATTATACATCAAATCATTTTTAATTACACTTAGTACTAACTACATTAACATGTACCAAGTAGATTGTATCTAGTATCTTGCATAAACTACATATATCCAAAAAGTTAAGTGATTGCAATTAAACTCTCATGGTTACTATGCCTATAACAATCCCTCTCAAAGCACAATATCTAATAGCTAATAAATTTAAACATCTTGCCCTAAGGGCTTAAGTAGAACCGAATGTCATGGATGAACCGGACATAACCCTTATCCAGGAAGGGAGGACTGGTGCTAAATCCATATAAATTCAACCCCAATTATGATGGTCACAGTCTGCATCCTGTTTGTGCTGGAAATCAGAAACCATTAGATAAATTGTGAGCTCGACACTCAATAGGAATCATTCCATCAATTTTGCAATTTGATTTGTTCAACAATGGTTCCAGCAGTGGTTATACACGGAAAACACCATGGTTTTACAATTTTTTAACAAAATAGATTGGAAATACTATAAGTGATCAAAATAGTGGTCAAATTGTTGCTCAAGCATCACTGTACAAAGTATGCTCAAAAGTCTCCACCGAGGCACACACAATTTAATTCCACCACACTGCCAGCCCACCATTTCCATCACTAGTTGGTTCCCACAAAGAATCAGAGAGTAGGGTTTTCACCTTCTTCCTTCCAACAACAACAATTCAAGTGGCAACTGCAGTACCATGCTTGAGTCTAAATAATTCTACGCATCAAACAAAAATAATATGCCAGCTATGCGTGTGCGTGTGTGTGCAACTATAAGAAATGTGAGACCTCATTAAAGGACTATTATTTGAAACATTCTATCTAAACACAATAAGGAATATCTGGCACCACATAAACACAATACAATTTAAAGCAATACTTAAACTTGGAACTTGCATGACATAAGCAAAACACAACTTGGAATTCTCATTATATATTTCCTGATGGAATACAACGGGGAGAAACATTTGTTACAAATATTATAAGATATGAGTAAATAGAAAAGTAAACAGGAGGACATCTAACCCACTAGTGAGATACAAGATAGCGAATTTCTAAGTTGTCCTATGTTTTTCATTGTTGAAATAGCTGACTAATACATCACCTATTTGAAGGACGTTGTAGTTTGGCACCAAACAAGCAAGTCAAGCTAGTATGAAGAACTCTAGTCAACATTCACAGCCTGTGGACCTCTGCTGCCGTCCACCACCACCAACATCAATTGTCTCAGGCATGTATCTGTCATAACCATAATCAACAACCACCAATCAAAGGAAATATCCAGCAATTAAAGATAGTGCTCCTAGGATCCTCCTTAAAAAGAATGACTTGAAACTAGCTATTGTTTCAATTGAAATAACAAATTATTCGTTCTTTCCCAATGTTCTTAATAACACTGGATCATTCATCACAGTTCACTAGTAGTCTAGTACGATAGTGGTCAAACCGGTGATAATTAAATATGTTTTAATATTACATAAGATACTAACTAACATAAAATCATAAGACCAAGTTAGATAAAATTTCAAATTAGCATAAAAGGACCATATTATATGTCCTGCAACATAAAAAAACAACAACAATAAGAGGCTAATTAATAACAATTCATATATGGGTCTTTATTTGGTTCAAAAATATTTTTGGTGGATTTTTAAAAAAAAAAAAGATTCAAACCGGTTCTCCATCACCAATTCTGATCATCTGGTTTTCTGGGTTAAACTAGCCAATCTTTTTCATTATTTTTTTCCTAGTGGTTTAATGAAAAACAATAAATTCAAAGAAGGGAATTGAAACCACTACAGCCTAAAATAAGATTGATCTTTTTTTCTCCTCCTTGTCCTTCTTAATATCTGATATCCTAAAGAGCAAAGGAAAAATCCTGGTGTACAAGACTTTCCGACTTGCAAGGATATGAGTGAGAATCGATTGTACAAAGTTTTACCCTAGTACTTTTGCAAATAGGCTATTTCTCAGAGTCAACCTCGTGACCTTCTAATTATAAAGAGCAACCTTACCATGGCTCCAAGCCTCACTTTCTTAAATTCTGATATCCTACCATAAAAATATTTATAATGATCCACAGTAAACAATATGCATTAAGAAAACTAGAATTCGGGAAAACTCACAATTCTTCTTCGGGTTCATTCTTGAGTGCATTTTTGGTTATACACTGGAAAGCAGCTTCAACATTAAATCCTTCTTTTGCAGAGGTCTCAAAGTATGGTATGTTCCCCTTGGAAGCACACCAGGTCTTTGCTTTCTTCTCAGAAACCTGTAACAGAAGAGATTGAATTCAGCACAAAAATTTCATATATGTCAAGAACCAATTACGCTACGAGGTGATAAGTAACTTACAACTCGGCTATTCCCACCATCAACATCTATTTTGTTTCCCAACACCACAAATGGGAAGTTTTCAGGGTCAGACGGACTAGCCTGAAAAACAAAATCAATTACATGAGTTTCAGTCACTATTCTTTAGTACTATGTCGAGATTAGTCTGAAACCAAAGATTAAAAACCACCTGAATGAGAAATTCTTCTCGCCAGTGGTTAAGGTTCTCAAAAGATTTCCCCACATTTACATCATAAACAAGGACACAACAATCTGCACCTCGGTAGAAGGCCACACCAAGACTCTGAAACCTCTCTTGACCAGCAGTATCCCAGATCTGCACATACAAGAACATCTCTATCTTAAATAATTAAATATAGAAGTTTCTCCCAAATGAATGTGAATTATGAGCAAACTTCAAACATATGATAACTCTTCTACATTCTTCAAAAATATTGAAGAATACAGAATCATTCAATGAATATAATGGTCTACAAGACAACCAAAACATTGATCGTTTTATACAGCAGAAACCATCAAGCACTTGCCTCATCCATGGCATCATATCTCAAGCACAATGGCAGTCATTTCACACAACATACAGAAAACAACTAGAACAAAAAACAAGGGAGCTTCACAATACCAGAATACTTTCTTCTTATTTCTCTTTTCACTTGAAAAGCAGAAGGTCTTATAAATTAAAATGGGAATGGAAGGTAGTGCAAAAAAATTATAATCCACATAGCTGTCCATTGCAAGAAAGTCCACATGCAGTAGTAGAATTGGGAAAGAATTGTAAAAAGAAAATCAATATCAGGGGGAGAAGCAAACAATTTTACAGTATAGGCTTGCTTATGAAAATTAATCATTAAAAAGAAACTAAGTTCCCAATGGGATCGCATACACTTTAAGCTAATTCATTTGTTATAGCAACATGAATCGCACAATGTATTTGAAAAAATGCTATAGATCTAATACAAAACACATTGATGAGACGAGTAAAACTGATTTAGATTAAATACAAGCTGATAATGAAATAAAAAAACATAATAGCTCAATCCCGAGCATAATGACACGGTTCCTTCAATTGTATCTGGAGAAAACATCAGTAAGACTGTACAAGTACCAAAATTATTCTGACATTTTTATCGAAAAAGAACAACATGTTCTCCAAACTCATACCTGCAATGTGAACAACCTATCTTCAAACTGAACTTCCTTAGTTAGAAAATCGGCGCCAATGGTAGCCTTATACTGATTACTAAACTTACGATTCACATACCTATATACAGGGGGAAAAGTTATATTCATCATTCCATGATAGTATTAGTATGGACACAAATCAATTGATCAAACATAAGAATACACAAAATAAAATAAAATAAAGGGAGTTTCCAGCGTACTGATTCATCAGTGATGTTTTACCAACCCTGCCAATAAACAAATAAATACCGATTAGCAAAGAACTGAAATTACATCTAACTGTTCCTTAAAGTTATCGAATCTAAAACGATTTTTCATGAGGGGCAAAAAAAAAAAAAAAAACATTTCTATTAACGAGAAACTTCATGTTTTTAAGAAAGTAAAAGATCGTTAATTATTTCCTTAATTTTATTTTTTTTCACTATTTAACATCTCATGATTTCAATGTAGCAATAACCATAGAATTTATTTTATTTTAATTTTTTTTTATTTTTAAAGGGAAAGTATACCCGCTATCTCCGAGGATTATGACCTTTAATAACATACGGCGGCGAGATGCCATGGATGAAGACAATAATTGGAACTTTGTTTCTGGGAAATAAGATTTGTTTTGTGTTGTATGAGCTACAGAGGTTGCGGGACAAGTGCATGAAGAGGAACCAATTAGGCAAATTAGCAATTACATTTAGAAATACACGCAACACAAATAGATCAATGATTACTCTACACAAACCAATGCCATCCAGCTACCACATGCCGCCCAAAATGCCCACAAGTTTTCTTTTTATTTTTCATTTTAAAAAAAAATAAATGCAATTTTTATATATTTTAAAAGATTTTTCTTTATATAGTATGTCTATTTAATTAACTCTTAAAATAAATTGAAAAGGTAAGTATTTTTTAGGGGAAGGATAATGTAACAATCAATTAGTGTTACTACCAATCAATTTCACCATTAGATCGATTATGTTGATCTAACGGTTATATTTATTTTTATCTTTGTATGGTTATGATTTCCCATATTCAATATTTTATATTTATTTTCACCTGTGTATGGTTATGATTTCCCATATTTAATGCTTTTACATTAAATATGAGAAATCATAACCATACAAAGATGGAAATAAATATAATCGTTGAATCAACATAACCGATCTAACAGTGAAATTGATTGGTAATAACATTGATGAAATTGATTGGTAGTAACATTGATAGTAACACTAATTGATTGTTACAATATCCTACTCCATTTTTCAAAGAAAAACAAATTACTATTGCGATTTCCCTGGCATGGAAATGGGGGAGGAGAAACTAAAATATATAAAGATATATGTAATTCACTTTCACTTATTATATTTTGGGGAGAGATACACTTACTACCAATTAAGTTTAGGAAAAAATATTTATGCAGTTACTGCAGATAAATTATCTGCATTTACTCCAAAAACGACGTCATTTTAGGATTGAAAAATTAAATAATTATAATTATAAAGACTATAATAACCCTAAAATAAATTAAAATACAAAAACACCATGATTTTCCCTCTAAAACGATGTCGTATTAAGTTTCCTGCAGATAACTTATCTGCATTAACAGCAGAAAAAGTGAACCCTTAAGTTTAGCACTTCTTACCATGAAATCTTAATCGTTGATTTCTGTCAATATGACGATTATAATTTATTAGATTATATTTATTAATTAATTATTAGTTTGCAATAAATTATAACCATCAGATTGACAAAAACCAATAATTAAGATTTGGTGGTAAAAAATGATAAACTTAATTGGTGGTAAGTATATCTTGCCCCATATATTTTTACATATTTGAATGTGGAGGGAGGATATATTTACAGGGAAAGAATATATTTACCACCAATTAAGTTCATCACAATTTATCATTAAATTTTAATTGTTTATTTTCGCTAATCTGATGGTTATAATTTATTGGATAACACTTAAAAATTAATTATTAATTTTCAGTAAATTATAATCGTCAGATTGGCAAAAATCAACAATTAAAATTTGATGGTAAGATATGATAAACTTAATTGGTGATAAGTATAACCTTCCTCGTATTTACTACCTTTTTCGCTTACAACTCTTATAACCAAATCTTAACGTTGATTTTCGTCAATCTGACGGTTATAATTTATTAAAAATAATTAATAATAAGTATGATCTAATAAAATATAACCGTTAGATTAACGAAAGTCAACCGTTAAAATTTGACTGTAAGAGGTTGTAAGCGAAAAGAATAACCTTCCTTTTGAACGGGAATAACCTTCCTTTTGAACGGGAATAACCTTCCTTTTGAACGAGATATTAACTAGTTTTTAAATTTTAAGAAATAATAATGTTATATTTACAATATCTTTTCGCTTACAACCTATTGTAACCAAATGTTAACCGTTAATTTCCGTCAATTTAACGGTTATAATTTATTTAGATTTAATAATTAATTAATATGTGTGATCAATAAATTATAATTATTAAATTGACAAAAATCAACGATTAAAAATTTAATTGTAAAAGGTTGTAAGTGAAAAGAAATTGTAAATATAACATTTCCCGTTGGTAAGTAAATTATTTTTTATTTTTATTAATTATTAAATTTAATAATTGTACCTGTATTATAAGTGCGGAAAACATGAAAATAGCAACGGTAACACTTTCTTTTTAAGCAACAATTAAATTTAATAAAAAGAGCATACAAACTTTTAAACTTAGGCTTACTTGCATATTAACACTATGAAACTTAAAATCATCCAGGATACCAAAAAAAAAAAAAAAAAATCATCCTATTTTTGGCATAACTTGGTGGTGATCTCGTTTAACCTTCTCCGGTCACTTTATTCTCAGAGTATGGCTCCAAAGGCTATTTCTCATTAGAACAACGGGTGTATTAAACTTTGACACCGAAGAAAGAATGAGACTAACAGACATCCTTATTCATCCATTTGTCACAAACGACATAAATTTTGATTGTTTATTTTATTCATTAGACATCTAATTTTAACGTTTTTTAAACATCATTAATTAAAAATAGAAAAAAGAAAGAATCATGAATTTAATCCGATTCAATTGTAGATTCTATCCTAGACGTTGAACTCCCTTTCCAGCAGTCGATTCCACACCCTATGTGCATTTTCAGAGCATCCGATTAGCCCTCGCCAACAGAGTTCCAACCTTGCCGTCAAAGAACTTTGGCTCAAGCTCAGGTAAGAGAGGAAGAATGGGGAGCTGAAATCGAGCGTTATATGTGCGAACTCGAAAGTGTTTGCAGAATTGATATCCGTTTACAAGAAGCGATTGTTGATGAGCTATGAAATTTCTACTTTGTAATCTCAAATCAAATCTAACTAATAGATGAAAATTCATAACCAAGTAACAAATGAGAGGTAGAATCATTTGACACCAGTGTCAAATTTAAAGTTTGACACCACATCTGATAGTCATTAGATAAAAAAAATCAACGACTCTAATTTGTAAGCATGTGACACCATTGTTCTTTTTTGATCTAATGGCTTTCAGATGAGGTGTCAAACTTCAAATTTAACACTGATTTCAAAGGATCCTACCTCAACAAATTATATTAAGCATTGGAGAAGATGAGGTCTTGGGTTTTTTTTGACCCTTATAACCCTTTATTAATAATTAATTACCAAATTGACCTTCATTATAAGCCTCACTAATACAGTTTTGGATTCATGCCTCTCCACTCTACAGAAATTATAACTCTCAAAAAATAAACTCACTACCCTTTAGCAAGTCAAATCATTGAGTCTAGCCAGAAAACCACTTAACCAACAATTTAAAACTTGACATATAACAAAAAGGAACAACTTGACCTATAACATCATCTGTTATCATGACCCATTTTTTCGTTTTTCCAAAAATTATCCGCAATACTTTAACAGGTCTATCTTCCAAATTTAGGCTTCTTGGGGGAATCACGTGCACAACAAGTAAATTATTTCTTATCCGATTATTTTCTTGCTAATATTTTCTCAAGCAAACTTCTGCCTATAAATATGCCTGATTGAGGAGAATTATACTTTAAATAACGCATCAGACAGTGTTTCCGAGAGCCCAATTTCTCAAATTCGTCGAATGCTGGATATAAATTTTCCACCATCAATTGCCAAACCGCAAATAATAAGTAACTATTAGGATTATATTTAAAAAAAAGTGACACCTCGATATCCTGTTCAGACCAAGTGGGGTAGCATATTTCAGATTTACATCTTGATATGCATTTATTGCACATGTGAAGTTCAATAACATTCAAAACTTGAGCTAAGATTAACTAATCCAAATAAATTTTGTACTTGTGAAACAGAGCCATCTTAAAGATGAAGCAAAATCCAAAGTCAAATGTTACTTCAACAGCTCATAAAAACAAAGCCCAATCTACAGAACAAGTAAAGAATAACAAGATCACTAAGTTCACATCTCGTGTTGTCCATTGATCTAATTGACACTTAATCAAGATTCAAGAAACTCATAAAATGAAGACAGCTAGCAAATTCGTTTTTTGTGCAAACCAGACATCATCAAACACCACCTAAAACTGCCTTTGGCATCAGTCATGACAGGAGGATAGCGTTCTCCTAGTACAAACTATAGAATCGAAGCCAACGAGATAACAAGTGCACAAAACTGTCAAACAGTCATGGCAAGCAAACCAGGTTACCGAAACTACCTTCCCATAACTAAAAATGGCTCACTATTTATCATTATGGGAAATTTCAAGATGAATGCCTAAAATAGTAATGGGGACTAGCGGGTATCTATTTCCCAAAAGAAAACCATTTAAAGCCAAAACTATTATAATCCATCTAAACAATCAATAAGTCTTATAATCATCTTGTTGAAATATAAAGCAACTACAAATCAAAATGGAAAAGAGAGAGAACCAATGAGGCTGTAAAAATAAATGTTCCAAGAGACTTGCCCCAGTCACCAAAAAGAAAAAGAAAAACAATCTAATCCTGTAATTCAATACCGAGTAAACAGAGATCTTCCAAAAGTTTACGCAGTGGCAGCTCCTCCCTTCTTCCTGGGTGCAGCTTCAGTACCTGATTCAAACAAAATTATGGTCAAACAAAAGATAAAAGTACAAAATAGCATACTTGTTTTTTGATACAATGATTAAAATTCTGAATAGAACATAGTATGATAGAACATAATGAAAGTACCTTCTCTGAAACCACTCTTAAATCGGCGAGGCACATTACGCAAGTACCTCATCCTACCAGTTCCGGTGGTCTTTCTACGGATTGCCTTGACACTCCAATTATCTGAACGCGACGTGATTAAAGTATTAATACAAAATACAAACCCTTTTTTTAGAAAACAAAATTGGGAATTAAGGAAAGAAGAAGAGTTACATTTCCTCTTGCGTGCAGCGGGGAAAGCACATGCGGCGCAGCGACTCTTCTGGAGGTGGAAGCTGCGGCGGCCGCATCTCACACAAAGAGTGTGGGTCTTGTTCCTCCTCTTACCGAAACTCCCCGTTCCCTTCCCCTGCGTTTCATTCACACACACTCGTCAAAAATTACAACACCAAACTGTACCCACCAACATGGGGAACACAAACGGAAACATATACATGTTAATAATAGAGAGCGAGAAAACGTAGTACCATCGAATCAGATGCAGAAACCCTAAATGATGCAGCGAAGGTACTATATGGCTGAAGAAGAAGAAGAAGCGGCGTGCAGACTAGTATTTATACCTTGATCGTGAATTCAAGGGAAAATGGTTTATTTAGGGTTACTTGAGGTTTGAGGGGCAGCAAGGGAAATTTAGATAGTTGCTGGGGATTGTGATTGTGCAAGCCCAACTATAAACTGGGCTTTCGAAAAATGAATTTGGGCCATCAATGGAGCTGCTGTGAAGCCGATTATACACAGAGAATTTATAAAAGACTATTTGAAAAATATGGACTTCATTAATCGCATATTGGGCTACTGTGGAGACAGACGATTTAAGGACCATAAACAGCTGAACAAACTTAAGGCTTAAATTTGCCCAAGGATTTAAAAAGGTTTAGAAACCAAATTGAAAAACCGGAAGAGAGGGTTTTCTTTGAGAGTTTGGAGGAGAAGGGAAGAAAGGAGATTTAAGGGGGAGGGGAGGGAAGGAAGGAAAGGAAGAAAATCGAAGGGTATTCCATTCCCTTGTTTAAGAGTTAAAACCGACCGGGTCACCGATTTTTACGAAAACCGGTCGGGTCACACCGGTTCTGTAACATGGCCGGTCCAATATGAAAATCGAACCGGTTACATGACTGATTCATCGATTTTCGGGTCGGCCCGGCCGGATAGGTCCGGTTTTTATAACATTGGTCGAAAGTTTCGACTGAATTTAGATTTTACCAAGAATTTTGACTGAATTTTTTTTCCCTAAAAAAATTATGTCAGTTATTATGACAAAATCTTGTTCCGTCTCTAGTTTTGACGAGAATTTTTCGTCTCTATTTTTGACGTAATATGATTTTTGTCAAATATTTCGTCACTATTTTCGATGAAATTTTTTTCGTTGATAAATTATGTCGGTATTTGAGATTTTTTTAATAGTTTCATATTTAAAAACGATTCACATTTATGTATGTTTCACATTTTAATGCTAAGGGTAAATAAGTAAATTTTAATATTTTCTCCCTCAAATTGGGAGAACTTTAATTTTAAGAGTGAAAGGGGTTTTGGAGGATTTTGCAAAAATCTTCAATTCCCTTCCTCCATTTTTTTAAACTCACAAACAAGGGAAGGCCTTACTAAAATCCTCCATTTCCTTTCCTTCCCCTCTTAAAACCAACTCTCAAACAAAACCTTAGACAACTGTGAGTTCGATCCTTAAGAATCACAATTTTTTTTTTTAGAGGGTGAAGAAATGTAAACCTGAAATTGAATTAGTTGAATCCATTGGAGTTTCAAAAATCGATTTGTATTAAAAAAATTGAAAGAGAGGAGGAAAAATATAATAAAATAAAATTAATGAGTATTGAGCGTATTGCACAGTTATTTTAAATTCAAGTAATATATAAATTACAAGTGTTAAAAAGAAAATGTCAAAAATTATGGGTCTGTTTGATTGTGTTCTGATTTTTTTTCTGTTCTTAAAACTGTTTTATAGAATAGTTATGAAAACATATATTTTCTGCATTTTTGGTTTTGAAAGTTAAAAATTAAAACACAGAACAAAAATAGCCCAAATATGTTCTCTCTATCTTAAATCACAATTAAAACAAAAAAAAAATGTTTTGAAAAATTGTATTCAACAGGGCCTCTCTCTTAAATCACAATTTTTTTAAAACAAAAAAAAAAAATTGTTTTGAAAAATTGTATTCAACATGGCTATATTGCTAACATTTCTCATTAGGGATGTTCATCAACTGATTCAAACCGCGGTGACCGAACCAAAAAAATTGTAAATTTTAATTGAATTGGATCGGAGGTTGATGAAAACCGATCCAATATATTAATTCACTTCTACCTCCTTGGAATTTTCCCCAATCATAGCCCAAAAAATTCTGAACTCGAGACACATTAATAAATCAACTAAACCCATGAAAAAACCTAGACACAACCCATTAGCAAAATTTCATCTGTGTAGAGCTTCATATCTCATTGCCAAAAAAAAAATTATACTATCGTTTATTGATGCTTTTGTATTTTAATTTTTTTTTTTACAAAGCCAATATATACAAAATATATGTTATTTGCACAATAATCCCGAAATTTTTTTTAGGTTTTTCAATAAAACTAAAAACTGATCCAATCCAAGCCGAAAAATTGGATTGGATCGGATTTGAAAAAAAATCTAAACCAAATGGATGATTACATGATCAAACCGAAGGAATTGGATCAGATTATTTTTGTTTCCAAAATTGATCCAATCCAGACCGCGAACACCCCTATTTCTTATGGATGAGTAAGTTATATATAAATACGCGTGTAAGCACTAGTTGGACTAGGGGACTAGAATAACATAGTCATCCTTATCACATATGTTTCTTTTCTTTGAATAATTTTTTTAAGAGAGAAAGATTATTTGATGATGCATAAATGATATCAAAAAGACTTAAGACTATGACACGCATTCAAAATTTCTGTAACTTGTTATATTCTACTTTATTTTTTTAATATATTTCCAAAATTGATATTATGTTTCAATTTTGATTTTTTTCTTGTAATCTTTCATTTTTATTTTTTATGTTTCGGACCCATGTTGTGGACCCCAAGCATGACTAGATAAACCTTGTTCAACACATTTTCATATAAGAAACTCTCTATAAATAGCTCTCTACAATCCTACTCTTTGTTTGTTATCATTATGCATACGTACATACCCTTTTGGCTCATTGTAGTTCATTTTTACACAGTCATCTGTCACCACCTATGGCCATCTCCCATGTTAGGTAACAGAATATCATACAGCTAAAATATAATTAAGAGAAACAAGAATTTGGATACATTATTAACTACATCAATTTGTCAAGTAAATGTAAGTGTAAGTGGAAGTCTCCTTATGCAATTGCAACTGTGACTAATTAAATAATTACTATATTTAAACTATTTTCCTCGACACCATCAGTATGAATTAATTTTGTCTTAATTTCACCAATCATTAAGTCAACACGTATAAGTACACCAATTGAAATAACACAATTTACGTGGGAAATTCAATTGAAAAAAACATGAGCAAGAGTGTAGAAGATTTTCATTGAATGGAAGAAATTATAACATCTCTCTAAATATAAGGAGAGAATGAAAGTAATTCAAATGCAGTGATTGCGGGAAGTACTTCGCGTAAAGAAATGGCAAGTCCAGTCATGAAAATTAATGTTGCTGGTGTCAATCCGGAAGGTCCAGCTTTGCAGAATAATCAACAATTAAACATTGATAAGGAGGTTCCAATTATGGTTATGGATGTTACACAAAATGTGGAGATGAAAAATTCTGAGATGGAGTTGGATAATAGGATTTCCATAAGAACGGGCAGTGCGGTAGTTGGCGAAACACCAGATGAGGGGATAAATGGAACTGTTCCAAACTCTACCTTATTAAAGAAGGGGTCCCAAGAGGTTGGTATGGAGTCATTTCAGGAGATGGGAGTTCGAATTGGGTTTAAAAATAAGGCTTCTCCCACTGAGAAAAAGTATCTTGGTGGAGATAAGCTTTCTTCAAAGGCTTTGAGCTTAAAAAAAACTACTCAAAAGAAAAATACTGGTGGGTCTAGACTGCAGAAAACTACTCAGAGCAGTTTGGCTTTAAATAAGAATTTGGTTAAGCAGATTAATCTGAGTTTTAAAGGGAAACCTCTGGGTCCACTTCCAGCAGGTAAAGAAGGAGAAGATGATATTAACAAGGAGAAGCCTATTGATCCTCTAAAACTTATGAAATGGTATGACCAAACTCATAAAGGGGAAGGAGACTGGGCGAGTTTGGAAGCCCTAGGTGCTACTCGTGTTTATACGAGCTTGAACTAGTGTGTTCTTTGTCCTACTATGATGATGTTTTTTATGTTTGTTTTCTGTTGGAACTGTAGGGGTGTGGGCAAGAAAGGCTTCATCCCCTTAATAAAAGATCTTGTTCAAAGACACAAAATAGATATTCTAGTTCTTTTAGAAACCCGTTCTAGTGGTTTGAAAGCAGGTCGTAAAATTAGAAGACTTGGTTTTAGTGATTACTTTTTTACTGAAGCAGTGGGTTATTCAGGTGGTATTTGGTTACTTTGGAATGTTGATATTGTCCAAGTCAACATTGTAAAGCATCATCATCAGTATATTCACACCAATTTACTCTGGAAGGAAAATGGTAAGCTAGAACTTGCAACGTTCATTTATGCAAGTCCAAGGCTGTTGGAGAGAAGAGTTCTTTGGTCGGAATTACAAAACCTTAAGGAGCAATGTAGTGGTCCTTGGATGGTGTTGGGAGATTTCAATTCTTATCTTAGCAGGGATGAAAAAGAGGGTGGTAGTGCACCGAATTGGAGGAGTATGATTGATTTCAGTGAGTGTCTGGAATATTGTGGTCTGTTTGATATTGGTGCAATGTGTAACACCCTATATATATCCGGTAATGTTATCATAATATCGTATTAAGCTGCGCTTAATTAAAAATGCGGAATTACTTTTTCTTTTCAATTATGATGCCATTAACATTACCAACTTACTTAATAATCAATTAATAAAACATCGCCTGTATATAATTGCAATAAAACAGCTAACTGAAATACCTCATAACATAGATAATATAATTGTGGCTCTAGTCACGGAACTACAACAATGTAGACCAGACCATCTAACATTTTATACAACTCCAAACTACAAGTACTAACAGAAAGTGTCATGGACAATCCCCATGCTCACTCAAATAAGGCAACATGCCCAACATCAGTCTCAACAACAACATATCATAAATAGCGGAAAACATAAACAGCATCCAAATCCAGTCATGCTAACATATAAGCAGAAACAACATAATCAGCTAAGCTCCGGCATCCTGCCGCCTGAGGCATCAGTACTCATACTACCTGATCCTGAAATAAGCATTCCCCAAACGTGGGGTAAGATCTCTAATCTAGAAATCTCAGTAAGTCAGTGAGTCCTCAAGGATCTTCCACCCCAAGCTCACTTACATGTGCAATATAAGTTCAAAAGCAGTTTATCATTTATCATTTCTAAAACAATGCAATGCAGCAGATAATCATGTCATGTGTGTCAATACTAATCTACTGGCCAGAGACAGTGCAGGTATAAGTCTATCACCTACACACCGTGCAAGTACCACTTGCATTCACCCCGGTACACCATCTTGTATGGCGCTACATACTCAGGCTTCCCGTCAAGATGAAACAACACATGCATATTAAAAGCCATTACATGTAAAGTTCAATCAACATATCAAATATCCAAAAGCATGTACACAGCATGCATAAACCATACCCCCATCGAATATGGTGGAACCACAACATGGCTAAACCGAGGACACGAAAGCTTACCTTGCAAGCTAACTCCAAAAGCCAAGAGTCCACAGCTCAAAGTCCAAACACAGCAGATTCACAATCTGTTATGGACCAACAATACATCAACAACATGCACCACAAGCATACAATACTAAGACAACGCCTTTTCATTACGTTTTCAAGTCTTAAAGCTTCTAACAAAGCCACAAGCCCTTAATCCCATGATTCTGGCTTAATCCATTAAATACAGAAGTTCAACTTCATCAAACTAGGGTCCACAAACCCCCAATAGCCTACTGTACACACAGCACAGCTGCTGTTCTGCGAAATCCCAGAATATCCGGATATCTCACTGTCCATATCCGGATATGCATATCCAGATATACAGATTCACATATCCGGATATCCAATATCCGGATATCCCAAAACCACGTATCCGGATATCCAATATTCGGATATCAGTTCGACAGATATCTGGATATCTCACGACAGAATGCAGTTTCTGCATTTTCGTGAAGATATCCTTCAAAGGTTCCCTTTTTGCCGATTTTAAACACCTAATCATGTATTTCTAGATGTGTTAAGCCTCTCCCAACAACAAGTTATCATCTTTTAACCTTAACATGCATCAAGCTACCATTTTTAAGCATTAAACTCATGATTAAAGGTTGAAGATCATACCACAAGCTTAAACTCAGCAAGAATGACCCAAAGAGCTCACTAACAACCCTTCCAAGTACTGTTTCTACAGGTACACGAAAATGGACCAACAAGATGAGTCCTTTCCTCACCAAGGAAGCTACTTGGAGCTCAAAACCACCAAGAACAAGATGATTCCCCTCCAAACTCTCCAACTCAGAGCAAGAACCTCACAAACAACAACTCATAAACTCAGGAAGATGACTCTTTTCTGCTCACAAGACTCACACCCCCAAGCCCAAGTGTTTAGGAAGAGGTAACATGGAGGTAGAAGGTCACAAGGCTCACACAAGGGAAAAGAGCACCAACACAGAGTAAAACTGATCAGCCACCACAAGACACTCACGCATAGAGGCAGTTTTCTAGGGTTATGTGCCCTTAAAAGGGTATTTATAGCCCAAGCCACTTAAACACACAGTATTAACTTTAATTGCTACGCTTAGCATTTTAATCCCAAAATTTGGATTCTGAAACTACATAATTTTCTAAGATTTATCATATTTTTCTTATAATTTTCTGAGCACTTTTCCGGTACGCGCTTTTCCAAGCCAGTACCGGTTTCCAGCACCAGTTCTCATTATCTGGACTTGAAACTCGTTTTACAAGTCCTACATATTATTCTATTAATTATCATGCACTTACATTAATTTTCCGGGATACTTTTTCGGCACGCATTTATACTGACTAGCAGAACCGGTATCTGCACTTTTCTTCCGAAAAGCGACTTTCAGCATTCTTAATCACTTATTACGATTATTAAGCCTCATAAATAATTATTAGGGTCAATTATGGAATCATTTCCTAATTTTGCATAATTAATTAATTAAATACATTAATTAACGGTGCGGGTTCTTACATTCACCCCACCTTTTTAGGATTTTGACCTCAAAATCAGAAACATACCTGGTCGAAACTCGGGGTACTGCCGGAGAAGCTCGTCCTCACGCTCCCAAGTACACTCCTCAGGAGTCCTTCCGGTCCACTGCACCTTGACCATCGGAATGATCTTGCTCCTCAGCTGCTTCTCGCCACGATCGAGAATCTTTAGTGGTCCGACGGGAGTTTTTAAGTTCTCCCGAACTTCCACATCATCTGGTTGCACCACGTGCGAAGGGTCTGCTATGTACCTCCGAAGCTGAGACACGTGAAACACGTCGTGGATGTTGGCCAGGTTCGGAGGCAAGGCAAGCCGGTAGGCAACAGGTCCTACTCTACCAAGAATCTGGTATGGCCCAATAAAGCGCGGGCTCAGCTTCCTCACTCCGAATGCCCGTCCAACACCGGTGACAGGTGAAAGTCTCACAAAAACGTGATCACCCTCACTGAACTCCAGTGGTCGATGCCTGACATTGTAGTAGCTCTTCTGACGATTCTGCGCCTGCTTCAGCTTTTCCCTGATCATCTGGATCTGCAGGGTGGAATCTTGGACAAAATCCAAGCCAAACAACTCACGATCCCCAACCTCCGACCAGCAGGTAGGTGTACGACACCTCCTACCGTAGAGCGCCTCGTAGGGTGCCATGCCCAGGCTAGCATGGAAACTGTTGTTATACGAAAACTCTACCAATGGAAGGTACCTATCTCATGCCGAGCCCTGCTCCAACGTGCAAGCCCGCAACATGTCCTCCAAGGTCTGGATAGTCCGCTCAGTCTGTACATCAGTCTGAGGGTGATAGGCGGTACTCAATCTCAACTGCGTACCAAAAGCTCCCTGCAGCGCCTCCCAGAACTGAGATGTGAACTTCGGGTCCCTATCACTGATGATACTCACGGGCACCCCGTGAAGCCTCACAATCTCGCGAACATACAGTCTGGCCAACTGCTCTGTTAATTTTTTTTAATTTTATGAATCATTAGACACTGCCTTCCTTCTTGATGTTCTTGAGCTGCAGCTTTAATTGTTTGATTTTTGCTCTTGTTTGTGAGGTGAAGAACTCCTCAAGCTTGTGCCAAACTTGGAAGGAGTTTGAGCATCTTACCATTCGGGTATAAATGGTTTCTGACATGGAAGAGAGGAGCCATGACAACAGAAGTTGATCTTGCTGCACATCTGTGGATTCTTTTTTTGCTGCAATCTTTATTGTCTTGTTAGCTGAGGTGGTCTCTTCTGCACCTTCTCTTGGATCTTTCTGTCGATAAATTAAAAGAGAGATTGAATTCTTGGCATCAACAATATTTATCGCAGGCTGGTAGGATTACTTTGGCTCAATCTGTCTCGACGTCTATTCCATATTTCCAAATGCAGAATTGCAAGTTGCCTTTGGCTGTTTGTCATGATATTGAGAGGATCTAGAGGAATTTCATTTGGGGGGATAAAGAAGGGAGAATGAGGCATCATCTTATTAATTGGGAGACTATTATTTTACCTAAGGAGGTTGGAGGGCTCGGTTTTAAGTGTCTCTCAACAATGAATGATGATTTCATTGCTAAAAGTGTTTGGCAATTCTCTATGAACCCGATCAGTTATGGGTTCATGTCCTGCAGGCTAAATATGAGAACAATTCTAGGAGAGGTGGCAGCTTTGTGGCTTGTCGAGGTGATTCTGTTTTGTGGAATCATATGTGTAGAATATAGAGGTTGATGGAGGGGAGATTGCGTTGGGAAGTTGGTGATGGGAAAGCTATTTCTTTTTGGCATGATAATTGGCTCATAGAGAATCAGGCTTTAGTTCAATCGGTTACTGATCTGAGTTTTGTTAATGATGCTCATCATGTGGAGGATCTTGTTAAGCCAAGTGGTGAGTGGAATTATGATGTGCTGCTGCAGTGGTTCCCTTTGGATATTATTCATATTTTTCGGGGAACTCTCCCACCTGGTAAGGATGATGGTCCATATACTAAAGCTTGGGAGTTGGATGGGGCCAATTTTGTATCTGTCAAGGCTCTCTATAAAGTGTTATCTGGTCAAACTGTTAGTATGGATAGCAATGCTGCTAGATGGAACCGTCTATGGAATTGGTTTGGTCCTCAAAAGATTAAGATTTTTTTGTGGAAGTTGTTTCATGGAAAATTGCTTATTAGGAGCTATACTGCGGCTTGGAGCAACTATTCTGATATATGTCCAATATGTATGCAAGAGAGGGAAACGTTGTCTCATGCCCTTCGTGATTGTCAAGAGGCTAAACTTCTCTAGCAAAAGTTTGTGCCTACTGATAAGAGGAATGTTTTCTTTAACGGAGATGATTATCATTGGATTTCCTCTAATCTTGATTGTGGTTTGTTGGCTGATGGGGAGGATTGGGTGAGCCTTTTCTTCATCACGTGTTGGAAGATTTGGGGATGGAGGAATGAAGTGCTTCATGGGGGTAGCATGCCCAATTTAATTGTGAAGGAGTCTGTTATTCGATTACTTGTGAGAAATGTGATGGATGTTGGGAAGAGTGTTTCGCAGAGATTGCTTAGGAATAGAACAATGCTGACTGAGATTGCTTGGCGGTTTCCTAGTGATGGTGTTGTCAAGATTAATGTTGATGGTGCGTCAAAGGGCAATCCTGGTCAAGCTGCCTGTGGTGGTTTGATGCGTAACTCTCAAGGAAGGTGGTTGTTCGACTTTGCTTATAATTTGGGTGTTTGTTCTTCTTTTTCGGCTGAACTTTGGGGTGTCCTCAAAGGCTTGGAATTAGCCTGGAGTGAGGGTTTTCGTAACATTATAATTGAAAGTGACTCAGCTAGTGTGATCACTGTGCTCACCAAAGTCGGTGCTGCAGTCCATGAGTGTCATCTGATTGCTCGTATACGGACATGGATTCAGAAAGACTGGTATGTTGTTTTCTTGCACGCGTACAGAGAAAGAAACTTCTGTGCAGACTGGTTGGCAAATCATATTTTGGATTTTGAGGATCATGATATGGTTCGGTTTTGGCGGGATCCTCCTCCGGGCATTTATCCTTTACTTCTTGGTGACCTAACTGCTATCTGTAGGTCTAGGACAGTGACGTGTAGGAGTTAGTTGTTTGTTTGTTTGGTTCTTGTTTTCCTTTTGGGCTTAGGCCTTTATCTACCAAAAAAAAACAAAAACAAAAATAAAGACTTTTATATGTAAGAATAACCTGTCCCAAGTAATAAATATTTAAATATTACAAATAAAATATCAATAGGTAATGGGGCTAACAAATCATCACAGTATAGCGACCTTATATTTTTAGTTTAAAAAACATTAAAGAAAAATAATAATTCATAACTTATATAAAAAGCAAAAAAGAATAACATAAATATTTAAAAAATAATAAAAAGGAAAAGTAACAAAAAATAATATATGAAAAAGAGAAACAAAATGCAACAATCTTATACATGAAGCCACACTGATGTTGAAAAGCCAAGTTGCATAGATATCACTTCAATTCTCTTTTAAAAATTTTCAAAAGCTAAATATTTATTAATATCTATATTTTTTTTTTATGCTTAGCTTGCTTATCATTCTCTAACCCTTACCATTTCTCTTTTCTTTTAAAATTCTGATTTAATGATATTGAAGAGTTGTAGACATGAATAAAAGATATGTAGAATAATCCATTCCTTATTAATAACAAGCCCAAATGTATTAGATTTGTTGTATCATGGACTCTTTATATAATATAAAAGGACGAGTACTAAATAAATGATATGTTTAACTGTATTTTATTTTTTTCTTAAAATTAGTTTATATAATAATTAATTAATGGTTTGATGTTTGTCATTTTAAATGACATAAGTTATGTAATTTTAGGAAAGAGATAAACACAAGGAATGAAAATCATGGGAGAAAAATTGGGTGTTTTTTTATTTAAATTTTAAATAAAAAATATTATTTTGTGTCTTAAAATGACATAACTTTATGTCTTTTAAAATGACAAACGTTTTTTCCATTAATGAAATAAGTATTTTTATATTTTGTTTTGTTTTGAAAGTTAAAAATCAAAACGCAAAATAAAAATAATTAAGAAATATTCTCTAAATTTGATTTTAAAAATTAAAAATTAATTATAATTTTTAGAACTATTTTTACAAAATAGATGATCTTATAAAATATTTTTTCCATTTTTTTTCTAAAAATAAAAAAACTAATTTTGAAAACAGAATTCAAACATGCCCAAAATTTCTCCTCCATTGTAACAATGTGGGACTTAGAAATGCAACAATACTAACTTTGTAACACATTCATGAACTTGTAATTTGTCGAAATTTGTATAGACAATCTATTGGTTATGAATAAGAAGTGGGTTAAGGAAGAAAAGAGAAAAGGGAAGTTAAAAGGGTGTGTGGGTTTAAGAAGTCCCACATTGGACAACTAGTAGGAGGTGAGAGAGTTTATAAGCTCCTCCCTCATACTCTTAAATTGCCCTTTGGGGCACTACACATTTTGTGGAAGGGAGAAGAGCTAGGTGGCCTTTGGTCCACCGCGCGTACCCGCCGCCGTTCGTTCGGCTCGGGTCGGTTCATGTGTGTGAAATAGAATAATTTTTTATTAAATCATTTTTTGATTTTTTGTTCAAAATACCTGTTTGCCTATCCGTTGTTTCCCTCCAGATTCTTCAACCCAAACGTTTCTTCCCGTCGATTTTTTGAACGTTTTGAACCGAACTGATTCTTACCTTTCGCGAACTGGTCACTGGTTATACCCTTTCGCGGCCGTCAGTCACGTCGATTCGTCGTCGCCGACTATTCATCGTGACCAGTCAATATTTATAAATAGACCCTGACCCCTTCAGAAATTTTATCCAAATTTTCTACACTATTATTCTGCCGTATTTTTTCCTCCATCTGGTTTGCATATTTCCTTCCATTCTACGGTGTAATCTCTCTGGCATATTGTTGTGTTTCGTTCGGGCTGTTGACTGGTAGTACCATCATTCTTCAGATATAATCCGTTATATCCTGGGAGACAATTGTCCATCAACCTTCGGCATCAGTGAGGGGGCAAATTGTCTTAAGGAGACACATTTGGTGGGCTCGGATTTTTCTACATTATTCTGCATACATGGATCACTCTGTTCCATTATCTGATATCTTGTAAGTCTGTTTTAATTTCTTTATTGCACTGTGTTTGATAATTCTGATCATTACTCTCTTCTGTTCTTTACAAGGGTACAAACCTCTTAGTGATTTAATATCACTCACTGTCTTCTAAATAACAAACTTAAGACAATTTTGGTGTTTTGAACCTGTGATCAATATATTCTGTTTTCTGTTTTATATACTGTGTAATTTCTGTATTAATCTGTGTGATTAATTTCAAGTTCTGTTTGTGTAATAGAAATGACAAGTGTAAGTACAAAATCTGTCAATCTTACTGCCTCTGTTCCAATGCATGCTGACAAACTTGAAAAACTCAATGGGACAAATTTCAAATGTTGGCAACTGAAGATGTTGTTCTATTTGACAACTCTGAGTCTGGAACGTTTCCTCAAGAAAGATGCTCCTAAATTGCATGAGGAAGAACAACCTGATAAGGAAAAGGTTGCTGCCATTGATGCTTGGAAGCATTCTGACTTCCTTTGCCAAAACTGTATTCCCAATGGTCTATACAACACATTATATAATGTGTACAGTACCCTGAAGACTAGCAAGGAACTATGGGATAATCTGGACAAGAAGTTTAAAACTAAGAATGCTGCCTTAAAGAAATTCATAGTTGACAGATGCTTGGACTTCAGGATACAAGACTCAAAATCTGTTGTGAGCCAAGTTGAAGAACTTCAAGTAATTATGCATGAAATTCATACAGAAGGAATGTCTCTTAGTGAGTCTTTGCAAGTTGCTGCTTTCATAGAAAAATTACCAAATTCTTGGAAAGATTTCAAGAATTATCTCAAGCATAAGTGCAAGGAATTGTCACTTGAAGATCTGATTATGAGATTAAGGATCGAGGAAGATAATAAGATTTTTGATAAGAGAAATGAAACCATCCTATGGTCTCTAAGGCTAATGTGGTTGAAGAAGGATCAAAGTCAAAGAAGAGAAAATATTGTGAAGATGGAAATGCTAAGCAAGAAAAGGGCAAAAAGTTCAAAGGAAACTGTTACAAATGTGGGAATCCTGGCCATCGTGCAAGGGACAGTAAGAAGGAACAAAAGAAAGATCAAAGGAAGCCACAAAAATTCAATAAGAAGAAGAAGACCACCCAAGCCAACATGGTTGATATTGCTGATAAAGTTGAAGAACTGAATCTGGAAGCGGTGGTGATGGAGTGCAATCTGGTTGGAGATACTAAGGAATGGTGGGTGGACACTGGTGCCACCAGACATGTCTGTTCAAACAAGTGGATGTTCTCCTCCTATACTCCTACTAATAATGATGAGAAGCATTCTATGGGTAATTCATCTACTTCAAAAGTTGAAGGTGTGAGGAAAATGGCTTCGAAGATGACATCTGGCAAGATAGTGACACTCAATGATGTGCTACATGTGCCTGATATTCGCAAGAACCTAGTTTTTGGATCTCTGTTAAGCAAGAATGGCTTTAAACTTGTATTTGTTTTTGATAAGTTTGTACTTACTAAGAATGATGTGTATGTAGGAAAATGTTACCTTAGTGAAGGCCTTTTCAAACTGAATATGATGACTGTAAACAATAGCAACAATATTAATAATACTACTACTTTTGTTTACTTGCTTGAGTCTTCTAATTTATGGCATAATAGACTAGGACACGTTAATTTAAAATCAATTAAGAATTTAATTCATTTAGATTTACTACCTAAATTTGAATGTATAAATAAAAAGTGTCAAGTATGTGTTGAATCAAAATTTTTGAAATTACCTTTTAAATCAATTGAAAGATCAACCGAGTTGTTAGATTTAATACATACTGATATATGTGATATGAAATTTACACCATCTAGGGGTAATAAGAAATACTTTATTACTTTTATTGATGATTGCAGTAGATATTGTTATGTGTATTTACTTGATAGTAAATATGAAGTTATTGTTGCTTTTAAGCAATATAAAAGTGAAGTTGAAAATTAACTTAACAAGAAAATTAAAATAGTAAGGAGCGATCGTAGGGGAGAATACGGTGGCCCCTTCGAGAAATTCTGTATAGAGTCTGGTATTATACACTAGACGACAACTCCATATTCACCGCAATCAAATGAGATTGCAGAAAGAAAAAATCAGACATTGAAAGAAATAACGAACGCTATGTTAATTACGTCCGGTTTAGAACAGAATTTGTGGGGGGGGAAGCCATTTTGACGACTAACTACATTATAAATAGAGTGCCTCACAAAAAGACAAAGAGCATACCATACGATGTATAGAAAAGAAAGAAATCATCCTTGAAATACTTTAGAGTATGAGGGTGCTTGGCTAAGGTTGCGGTCCCTAAACCTAAAAGGTTAAAAATCGGACCTAAAATCGTGGATTGTATATTCATCGGTTATGCATTTAATAATAGTGCTTATCGGTTTCTGGTTTATAAATCTGATGTCTCAGATATACACGTTAATACGGTTATTGAGTCAAGGGAATTTACTTTCTTTGAAGACGTATTTTTGTACAACAAAGTACATGAATCAAGTGGTAATAATGATAATAACATTGTGATACCTCAGGATGCTACAACTAATATTGATCTTGTAGAGGATGTAGAAGATGAACCTAGACGTAGCAAGAGGCAAAGGACAGTCACATCCTTTGGACCTGATTTTATGATGTATCTGTTAGAAAATGAGCCTCGGACGTATAAGGAAGCTATAACGTCCCCAGAAGCACCATTCTGGGAAGAGACTATCAATAGTGAGATAGAGTCTATCTTTTCCAACCACACTTGGGAATTGGTAAACCTTCCTCCTGGTAATAAGCCTTTAGGAAGTAAATGGGTATTCAAAAGAAAAATGAAAGAAAATGGCACTATAGATAAATATAAAGCTAGGCTTGTGGTAAAAGGCTACAGGCATCTTGAAGGTCTTGACTATTTCGATACTTATTCATCTGTTACAAGGATCATATCCATTAGGATGTTGATCATGGTAGCTGCATTAAATGGATTAGAAATACATCAAATGAATGTTAAGACCGCCTTTTTAAATGGTGACCTAGAAGAAGAGATATATTTAGAACAACCTGAAGGTTTCGTTGTTCTAGGACAAGAACAGAAAGTTGTCGCTTAGTAAAATCCCTTTACGGGTTAAAACAAGCTCCAAAACAATGGCATGCGAAATTTGATAAAGTTATGTTATCAAATGGATTTCGAATTAATGAATGCGACAAATGTGTCTATGTTCGAAATACTGAGAAAGGATTTGCCATTGTCTGTCTTTATGTAGACGACATATTGATAATGGATAGCAATAATCAAATGATTAAGGTTACTAAACAATTACTTAAAAGTAAATTCGATATGAAAGATATGGGGATAACAGACGTTATCTTAGGCATTAAAATCCATAGAACATCTGTAGGGTTGGCCTTATCACAGGCTCACTATATAGCTAAAATTCTTGAGAAATTCAAAAGTTTGAATATAACCTCTGTGAAGAACCCTATAGATTCTAATCTTAATTTATTAAAGAACACTAGTAAAGCTACAACACAAAAGTTATATGCTCAAGTGTTAGGAAGTCTTATGTATGTTATGAACTGTATCAGACCTGATATTGCTTATGCAGTAAGTCTGTTAAGTCGCTTTACTAGTAATCCAAATGAAAATCATTGGAAAGCTATGGTAAGAGTTTTTGGATACTTGAAGTACACTCAAAATTTTGCTTTGCATTACGAGAAATACCCCACAGTTATAGAAGGGTATTGTGATGCAAATTGGATCGCCGGCTCTAACGACACTAGATCCACAAGTAGATATGTGTTCACCCTTGGTGGGGGTGCTATGTCTAGGAAATCGTCCAAACAGACTTGCATTGCAAGGTCAACCATGGAAGCAGAATTTATTGCTTTAGATAAAGCCGGTGAAGAAGCCGAATGACTTCGTAATTTTATTCAGGATGTTCCTAATTGGCCAAAACTGGTACCAGACGTATGCATACATTGTGATAGCCAAGCAGCTATTGGAAGGGCCAAGAACGTCATGTATAACGGTAAGTCTAGACATATATGTCGTAGACATGATACTGTAAGACAACTATTCTCGATTGGAATCATTACAATTGACTATGTTAAGCCTAAAGAGAACATAGCGGATCAATTAACCAAAGGGATTCCTAGAGAATTGATTGACAATTTGTCGAAAGGAATGAGATTAAGGCCTATCAACTGTTAATCATTGCGGTAACTCTACCTTGATGAATAGAGATCCCACGAACTAGGTTCAAAGAGACAACTAAGTGATGTTCAACTGTTAAAACATTGTGGAGTTTATAAACTCATACTCATTCCTATGACAAGACAGTGTATTTATGAGGGTAAGCATTTAGGCTTTTAATGATTTCTTAATATGTTGTGTTCAGATAATGTATAGTGAGATACATCACAAGAAATCACCTATGTGAGTGTGAAGTGAGGGCCGCTTCCATGAGAATTTTTCAAAGGCCGATTCTCTAAAATACTCGCAGAACCAGGCAGGTGTCCCACGACCAAAATGGGCACAGCAAAGGACCAACAATGCTAGATAAGCAATTGTGTGACTCCTATTGTCTAGGCAAACACTAAAGGTCGACGGTTCAAGTCGCCCAGACCACCGATTGACCGAGTATATCTGATAGGTTTCACTAGAGAAGGTTCAAAGATAACTCTACTTATCTCGATTTAGTTGTTTCTCGTTGAGGAAATTACACTTTACATTTATATTCTTATGCATTTTAGTTACGATGAATTGACTTCTTATCCATGTGGGGGATTGTTGGAATTTGTATAGACAATCTATTGGTGATGAATAAGAAGTGAGTTAAGGAAGAAAAAAGAAAAGGAAAGTTGAAGGGGTGTGTGGGTTTAAGAAGTCCCACATAGGACAACTAGTAGGAGGTGAACGAGTTTATAAGCTCCCACCTCACACTCCTAAATTGCCCCTTAAGGTACTACACATTTTGTGGAGGGGAGGGGAGTGGAGCTAGGTGGCCTTTGGTCCGCCGCACGCGCACCCGCCGCCGTCCGTCCGGCTCAGCTCAGCTCGTTTCGGATCGGTTCATGTGTGTGAAATAAAAATAATTTTTTATTAAATAATTTTTTATTTTTTTATCCAAAATACCCCTGTGCCTATCCGTTGCTTCCCTCCAGATTCTTCAACCCAAACGTTTCTTCCCGCTGGTTTTTTTAATGTTTTGAACCAGACCAGTTCTTACCTTTTGCAAATCGGTCACCGGTTGTACCTGTTCACCGAACCGATCACCGGTCGTACTCGTTCGCGGCCGTCAGTCACAGCGTTTCGCCGCTGCCGGCGATTAATTGTGACCGGTCAGTATCTATAAATAGACCCTGACCCCTTCAGAAACTTTATCCAAATTTTCTGCACTGTTATTCTGCTGGATTTTTTCCTCTATCCGGTTTGCATATTTCCTTCCATTCTCCGGTGTAATCCCTCTGGCATATTGTTCTGTTTCGTTCGGGCTGTTGACTGGTAGTGCCACCATTCTTCAGACGTAATCCGTTCTATCTTGGGAGACAAATGTCCATCAACCTTCAGCATCAGTGAGGAGGCAAATTGCCTTAAGGAGACATATTCTGTGAGTTCGAACTTTTTTACATTATTCTGCATACATTGATCACTCTGTTCCATTATCTGATATCCTGTAAGTCTGTTCTAATTTCCTTATTGCACTGTGTTTGATAATTCTGATTATTACTCTCTTCTCTTCTTTATATGGGTTCAACCTTCTTAGTGATTTAATATCATCCACTGTCTTCTAAATCACATAATCTACTCACTTTTTTTTTATAACCTACCTATAATTTGCAAGGCACGCACATTTGTAACCTACTCGACTACTTCGACCCATTTATCTTTATCTTCACTTCATTTGAAGCAACCTTTGTTGCTTTTTTATTCTTTCTACTCTACAAACATTATTACAATAATTATGTTATATTTTTGTACTTTTCTTTGTCCCCCCCCCATTACATTAACATTATATATATATATATATATATATATATATATATATATATATATGAGGTAGATCTTTTGACACTGGTGTTAAATTTGAAGTTTGACACCTCATCTGAGAGTCATATATATATATATATATATATATATATATATATATATATATATATAATACGTAAATCTTGTAGCTTATATATAATTTTGTAACATGGCCGTCATAGTCCGTCATTTGTCGCAGTCCGCAATGCCATCAACCATAATTCCAAGGCTAATTTTTTGGATTGCAGTCGTTAACTTGCATCAGCAAATGCAAGTCACAATTGTTAGGATCATTATAATAATACTCCTAGCATAGTTGTTAGTATTAGAACAACATAAATACGGCGAAATTTTAGGTGCTTTTTTTATTCCTTTTTCTCGAGATACTTTGCAGCATAAATCAGAACAGTTCTCTCTCTTCGTGGATTTGACTGACAAAGACCAAAATCCCAAAGAAATGAAGCTTAACCGCCGCGTAGTCCTTGCAGAACTATTCATAAATCATAACTTCGTAGTATTTGAAAGGGATGCTTGGGACTGGGAATAACTGGGACTGAGACACTGACTCACTCCAATAGAATCCAACACGGTGCAATAAATTAGAACCCACGACAGGCCCAATCATTATCGAACAAGTGCTAGCCCAGTTAAAGCAACTTCTCCTCCGAAAAAACGATTGAGTTGAGGCTCTTTTAGAATTTGTCCAATGCTGTCACATGTGGGATGGTGAAGTTCATAAGTAAATTCTCTTTTTCTTCGTCCTGAATTGTTAAATTTTTTAATTTTTTTTTCAAGTTTAAATGCTAATAATCATATTATTCCAAGGCTTATATCCAATTTTCTTGTAGAATTTAAATTGAAGTTTTTTTTTGTCATATATGGATAAATATAAGCTAAATTAAGTTAGATGAAGCTTTCTCTATATAAGTTTAAGGGTTTTATAAGAGTTATGTTTTATGAAAAATGATTGTGTTATGTTATAGAAATTCGTTTTCCGTGTCGTAGTTTTTTTTTTTATTTCAAAAAATGCTGGCCCCACAAAATGTTATGTATGTAGGAAACTTTTGTGGTCATGTTGCATGAAGAATGCAAACTCCTAAGTTTAAACTTGTTTTGTAAGATTGAATTTAACATAAACCTTTTTTTATGATAATATAAAAGTCTAAAAAATTATTTACAAACTTTAATTTCATTAAAGCCTTTAAATACGAAAAAAATAGACTTTTTAATTTTAAAATAAGTATAATACTTAAAGTAAGTATATCCTTCCCCATAAAACTATTATATACTCTATAAAATAAATATATCCCACCAAAAAAATAGATATATTGATATATTATTTAGCAAAGGTCATGATTCTCTTACATCAATATAAATTACATTTAATCTATGTTATTGATCTCACTAATATCTAACAGCTTTAATTTTTAATTACTATTAGATACAACTGGATCCAATCAATAACTAAAAATAGTAAGACTTTTTATTCTTACAAATAACCTATCACACATAATAAAATACAAAAAATTATATATTTATATTTAAATAAATAAATAAACCATCCTAATAGGCCAAGTATTTTTATTCTTTTTAAGACACAAACGTTAACTTATTGAATTAGATAGGCTTGAAAAATCCAAGCCTAACAAATAAGTGACCTGTACTAAGCCAACTCGTTCATTCCCACGCTTTCCGATATATATGCAGTTAATCTAAATGGACGGGATACTTTCGCGGGGGAAAAAAGTTTATTGGAGAGACTATATTACTTATAATAATATCATTATAAAAAAAAATCACATAAATTCTCTTACTTTTAAATCTAATAATAATAACAATACTACACTAGTACACTTCACTAAAAAACATTGGTATTAGAATTCAACTTCAAAATTTTATCCCCGAGTAACTGAGGCTTCATGTTTTGGACCACAGTACTTGATCTGCCAAATCTCAACATCATTTCCTCTTTCATACTCTCTAACATACTGTGGAATTTGAGAGAGGTCCATCAGCTTCCCCAAAAAATTAGGCCTGGTTACAGACTCAAGGCTTTCGATTTCTGCAATAAATTATATACATCAAGCATTCCATAAGAAAATAATACATACCAAGAGTACAATTTTCCTATGTGCTTACCGTCTTCATCCTTAAGATAGCTTCGAAAATGCGAATATCCATTTGCAACAACATCAAGGTCAGAAAGACTGAAATTGTAGCGCTTTTCCAGTGCCATGTATAACACCTAGAAACAGATGGACAACGTCAAGTTACTACTATTGAACAAGTGATTGCAATGAAGAAGCTCAAAACAGACCATGCCTACGAAATTCCTGCCTATACTCCATAGTCCATACCCACCAGAGTACATATTGTTGATGGAACAATCTCCTCCCCCTGCCATTCTTATTTTTAAAGCCCTCAATATGTGGGATGTTTTAAACTCAAAAACGAAACTCAAAAACAGATGGTCATACAGCATTTGCAAATCGCAATAAGGCTATAACACCCCATTAACATGTACCTTTGTTGAACCCCTTGACATTAATCTCTCTAAGGTACTGAAAAATGCATCAGTCAGGTTATTATCATAAATAACATCAGCAGCCACCAGCAAAGAAGCATTCTCGGCCTCTTCAATCTCTCTTAAAGTCCAAGAATACCTGAATGATGCCATAAAGTGATTGTGAAGTGCACCTGATATTTAATTAACTGAAAAGTATAAAGTAGTTATTTTCATCCCAACAAATTTTCATCCAAAGGAAAAAGGTTGCAAAAGACATACACCAGCATCCCTGTCGGAAGTTAAAGACTCAACCCCCAAAAGAAACAGAAAGAAGCAATAATTTCTTGCAGCCTAGTCATCAAAATAATAAACTTTACCTTGGCGTACAAGGAGTCTCTCCTATTCCTGCTTTTGGAGGCCAGCAATTGAACCAATCAAGTTCACGTACAAAAATTGTGGCTTGATAATTCAATAGTCCAAAATTAAGCTGAACGTTCTTGGCACAGTTGTCAAGTATTTCATTCCCATGATCTGAAAAAGAATAATAAGCTTTGTCCTTCCACTAAAATCATTAAATTTAAGAGAATAAGAAATTAACAAAGTTAAACAAGTTCCTCAGAAAATAATCAACTACTATAAATGAACATCATACTTGGAAAACATTGACCAATTAAATATATCAACTGACCATACTGGTCCAGGTAATTCTCTACAATTATGCCATATAATTCCCATTTGTAAGGTATATGAGAATATAAATTTCCACCCCGATGATACACAGGAGTTGGGAAGAGTGGCACTCAAATAAAAGAAGGCACTATACCTGTTAGGAACACTGTATTTGCAGTACGCGCAAGTAATAAACCCACCAATCCTGGTAAAAGAGTTAAAATTTGAAATAATGAAAATTATCTAAAACATTTCTGTATAAATAACATGAGGTCTTTCAAATTGACAGCTTTGATAACTTCTCAGCATAGGTTGTAATGCCCAGCAACTTGCAAGGATAAATGATGTCCCCACAAATTAAGTACTTTGTCCTCACTCACACACTTTCTGAGAAAACTTCTCAAGAGATCACACATTCCAGAATTGCTCCAAGTCAAGCACGCTTAACTATGGAGTTCTTTCGTTCCGAGCTACCGAAAAGTAGATCTTGTTAGTATAAGTAGCACTAGTTAATTCTTATAAACTATCCCCGACTGTACCGTCCCATATCAGTATAGTTTCTGGAATCCCTCTCTTTTGGGTGTTGATTTGATTCATTCATGTACCCCCAGCTGCAAGATTTGGCATGAGCCGCTAATTCTTCGTGTCTCTTTTGCACCGGCGATTACTCCTTGCCTTTTCCAGCCCTTGGGATGTTACATGGGTCATCAAACTAATCTCTAGGAGTGCCTCAAAATGTTTTATTAAACAATCAGCCATTAAAGAAAATGTTGTTTATTGATTATTTGCTTTTGTATCAATAACAACAATATTTTATTTTTATTTTTAAACTACATCTCTCACTAAATGTGTTTGTGTGCAGCTGAATTATCTATATCATCAATGGGTTAATTAATTTCAAATCAGAAATGAAGATTGAAGAATCCATACGCATATTTCATTTAACCATCAGTCTTTCAATTGACCATATTACAAGCTTACTGAGCTTATTTAATTATTGGCTAGGCCCGAGTCATAGTTTTCAGGTTTTATAATTTTGTTTAGAGAAATAAATTGATAGCAAAAAGTAAGAGCAAAATATAAAGCAAAACTGATTAATCGATTATCATCATACCAGTTCCGGCGCCAAGTTCTAACGCAATAACTCCATGAAACTGAGATGAACATAATGCTTTATGCAATATAAAATCAGATAATACTAGTTCAGCTCGCCAAACCTGAAAAGAATTTGGGGAGCCAAAACAATAAAAAAAATCAAAGAGATGCATAAATGGAATTTGGAAACCAAAAGGTTATCAGAAATTGAATACCTGCAGACCAACATTTGGAATTGACGATGTGATATTATGCTGGATTCTCACACTACAGCTATCACATGATGCTTGTGCATTTGCTTTGACAATAAAAAGTTTTACTTAAGCATCAATGTTATTACCTAAAGAAAATTTCAAGGAAACTAATTGGCGTATTTGAAAACTTACTGGTTCGTCGAGGAAGAAGAAGGTCACCATCGTCGTCGAATTCCAGAACCTGACTTTTTAATGCTTCATCTTCCGAACCATGAATTACATTATATATATAAAAGAAACTAAAATATTAAAATAAATCACTAATCATAAGTTAATTTTGAAATCCTAAGTTTCTTTCAAACTTTTACCGTGTGGAAGTGGAATGCAAATGGTGAAGCGGGAAACATGGGGCCCAGAGAAACCAGGTGGGCATCCCAGATGGACCTCGCTCATCACTTGCTCATCGCCGCCGTGTTCTTTTTCCGACGACGGAGGTTGTGGCGGAGCTGAAGACTCGATTCTGCTCCCCATGAACACAAAAAAAAAAATGAAAATGAAAATGTTTTTTCCTTACTTCGTGATTCAGCGATGTCGTGTTTACCTACTGGCGACACTAATAAAACAAAGAGAAGGGATATTCTTACTACTGAATTCTTCTACTACCAACTCACTACTTATCTAATCACAGTTGGATCAATATTTTCTCTTTTTTCAAAAACCTTTTAGCATTCTCTCTTTCCATTCAATATTGATTAGATAAGTAGTAAATTAGTAGTAGAAAATTTTGGTAGTAAAAATATTCTTTCTCCGAAATAAAACGGCAATTTTATCTGAACGAATTTATATTTATCTGCCTTTCCAGTAGATGGAATGGCTTTCTGGGCCACGTTCAATATTTCGAATATTTTGTCGTACAAGCCCAGCCAATTTAATTTAATCGGCTTTAAAAAATATTAATTATTTCCTTAAAAAGTTTTGTAATTAATAGTTGTTGGTGTAATCCATCATTTATAACTTTGTGATGATTGAGTATGCATCATCAATTCCCTCACCAAAATATTTCTGTAGTTACTGCAGATAACTGTATTTACTTCCAAAACAACGTCGTTCTGAGATTGAAATATTAAAAAGTTATAATTATAAGACTATAATAATCCTGAAATAAATTAAAATTATAAAAATACCATAATTTTTGCCCAAAACGACGTCATACTGGACTTACTACATATAACTTATCTGCAGAAAAAGCGAACCCTTTAAACATTCAAATATTTTGAAATTTCTTTTTATGAACAAGAAATCAAATCTAGAAATGCTACATTATAATAAAGGTAGATATTGTAACAATCAATTAGAGTTACTACCAATCAATTTTAGCGTTATAACCGTTGGATCAACATAATCAATCAATGGTAAAATTGATTAATATTGATAGTACCCTAATTGATTGTAGCAATATCTTACCCCTTATAAAAAATACTCAAAATTCCATGCATTGGTATTTGGTACGCGGTATTCTTCAGAATTTCGAGAAACTGAATTTTTTTTAATTTTTAATTTTCGAATATTATCGTAAATTGAATGTAAAAATCATATTTTTGAAAATTGAGATTTCCGGATAAATTTTTTTTTCTCTCTATCAAACGCCCAAAATTCAAATAAAAGTCCAACTCGATGGGGTGTTTAAATAAAAGAATAACCGTTGACCAAAAAAATTAAAAAATAAAAGAATAACCAACAACAAAAGAATAAAAAGAAAAAAAAGAAACTCATGTTTGTTAAGGTGGTGGGGCTATCTTCCTCTGAGCTGTAAAGCGAGCATGCAATTCATCATAATCTGGTAGCCTAGGATGCACATGAGCAGGGTCCCTTAACATTTGCGGTTCCAATGAAATTGCACGTGCATGCCCTTTTGATGTTTGCTTGGAAACTGTCTCTTCAGGGGGAAGAGATGTCGCTCCAAAATCTGATTTTGCATGCCCTTTTAATGCTTGCTTGGAAACTGTTTCTTCAGGGGGAAGAGATGTCGCTCCAAAATCTGATTTTGCAAGCCCTTTTGTTTCTTCAGGGGGAAGAGATGTCGCTCCAAAATCTGATTTTCCTTTTAATGCTTGCTTGGAAACTGTTTCTTCAGCGGGAAGAGATGTCGCTCCAAAATCTGATTTTGCATGCCTTCTCTTTTGCCTATTATGATGTCCTTGTTGAGAAGGGTCAGCACTTGTATTTGCTTTTCCTATGCCTGATAAAATACCATGATTTTTGCCCAAAACGACGTCATGTTGTTTCTTACCGCAATGCATTAAAAGCTCATCATCGATCATCCTTTCTTCACTATCCCTTGAATCACCTTCTTCCTTTGCTTTCTCTGACTTCATTCCACTGGAATCTAGCTTTGCAATAGTGATACCAATTTTAGAATCTGAAACATTATCATTGCCGGGTGGTGGTTTGAGATGTCTCTGCCTGACTGATCTTGGTATTTGATTTCTTTGAACAACTGGTTCACGAAGATCATGATTTGACTCCTCCTCAGTTAGAGCTTCAGATTCTGTTGTTTTCTTGAAATTGTTTTCACCTTTATTAAATTTTTCTTGGACATAAGAAGGTGGAACAAGCTTAATGGAAAATGACTCCTTGATTTCTAATTCATCCTCAGATACACTTTCTAATGAACTTGAACGAGCCTTTGAGCCACCCTGGGTTGAATATTCAGTGGTTGTTTCATCACCACTGCTGCTTTGCAGCCTCCATGACCTTTCTTTAGATAGGATGTATCTTTCATATCCTTTAGATGTAGGGTGGTCTCTTTTATCTCTCTCTTCGCCCCTAGTAACCAGGTCTTCTATTCTTGGGATGGCAAAATTGTTGTTCTTGTGCCCCTTTGCATCATCATAATCATTTAGTGGATCATGTTTAGGCTCCTGCAACAAGTAGGATTCATTGCAATAAGTCACCAGCGGTAGGAGGCGCTTTAAGTTGTAGACATAGCTCTAAAAGGCAATATGCCCCTATATCATCCTTAATTCCAAGGTTAAGCTGTTGACTATAAAATGTGAACCTTAAAAGAGGGATACTTCTCAGATTGATGTATAATTGTTTAGCTCTCTTAATTTTAATTGAGTAAAAGGAGCTAATACCTAAGAGTAAAATATATCAATTCACTTCTAGTTATCCAATTCTAATTCATATTTTTGCTGAAACATATGTGCTCGATTGTTTAGATAGCAAACAAGTGGATGATAAGTAAAACTTACTGGAAGAAGCTGTGAAAAAAATCTTTGCTCCAAAGTTTTGCTATGCCATTCTATAGAGAATTCTTGTGCTAAATCATGCAATAACTGGATGCTCAATTCTTTCGAAGGAGGATCTGACCTCAATTTCTCAACAAACCTCAACTTCTCAACAAACTAAGGAAAAAACAATTATTCAAGTAAGTGGTGGAAACAAAGATATCGTCAATGAAATGATTTATATTAGTAATTAACAATAGCTCTGAATAAATAAGAGAGGTAAGAGTGGTCTCATGGATCACCTCTTTACTTATACAAGATTCAAGAGAATTCCCAAATTTCTTGCTAAACAAAGTTCTGAGCTCACGCAATTCCGGCAAATCTGAAAACCTAGCAGCAGCATACATCAACGATGGTATAGCTTCCTTACAATCATCAGGGCAATCCCTAGTGAGAAAGATATTGTCATGATAAACATCTGTTAAGGCTCTGTGCAGAAAAGAATAAAAAATAGTGACAAAAACTCTAATACTTAAACAATAACATAGATACTTCTATGTGGTTGATACTCATGATCTTTACTATATACGACAAAGCGAGCATTTGCATTGCCATATATGACTCGATAACACAAATTCTTTATACAAAAGGATTTTGAACTTGTGAACGGATTAATTGAATTTATATCAGAGGCGGACATTCCATATAGGTAAAAAAAATGCAATATTCGGTGATTCAATGCATAAATAATTTATTGTGTGAGACATAATCAAATGAGCAACTCAGCTATAGAAAAAAGAACTGCAGTTCCATTCAATCAGAACAAAAGGAACACAATAGTGAAAACGGAAAACAAAAGAATCTTTTACTGGAGTAAGGCTGCGTACAAAGATTACTTCCACCCCACATTTGTTAATCGGGTTTAACGGAGAGTGATTTTTTTTTTTTGTAGAAAATCATACCTCTGCTTATAAAAGTCTTCAAGATGATCGAAAATGCATCCAACAAAGTTTGCAACAAGTTCGTAGCAAGACAATTTATTTTGCTCGATCAGAAGCGCTCCAGCCTGCTTCAAGTGCAGGAGTTTAATATCCAAGTTAATTATAATAAGCCTAATATATATACTCTGTAGAAATTATGTAGATTACTTATAACAATATATAACAAAGTGCCGTATGCATAAAATTGGATCAATGCTGTGGACCACTTGTAATCTTTTTGAGAGAAATTTACATAAAATATAATGCGCCAAAAACAGAGGTGACTAAAAAAGGCTAGTAACAAGAAAAATTAATCATCAAGTAAATGAGAATAACCAGAGTAAAACGTCATTGAGATCAAAATTACCCTTTCATATGCCTTGTAATCAAGGCCACTGCTAAGAAGGTCGGCGATATCTTTCTTAAGAAATTTAAGCACTGCGTTCCTCTTATTCAGTAAGAACTCTAGCCTCAACTTTATTAACTTCACGCACGAGTTGCTGTTTTCAAATTTAAATACAAAAATAAAATAAAAAATAAAACATGTTCCGAAAAAGATAAGGAAAACAAGAAACAAAATGCAGGGAAACAGGAAGAACCGTTGTTTTACCATTTTGTATAGAATTTTGGCTTCAATAACCAGTCCAACATTTTCACACTCCCAGAATCTGCATATACGAAGCTGACAGAGATGAAATTCAAGAATGGCCTGCAAATAAGAATGATCAGTTATACAAAAAAAACAAGTATTCTTGAGAGACCTTAAACAAAAAAGAATTGGAGCTCTACCAATGGGAGAAGAATGAGTATCCAAGGAAAAAATGGGTAGAGCAGAAGCTTTGTCCGAGAAAGAAGAAAGAACTTGGAAAGGTGCTAAAAATAGTTTCTCGATCACCAAGAAGAAAACTCAAAAGGAAAAGGGAAGAGAATTTAGCAAGAGAGAAAATGGGTGCCAATGGGAGAACAATAGGCAATAAAAAAAGGGTCTATGAAATTGGCAACAAGAAACAGAGCTAATGAAATATGAACAATTTTGAAAACAAGAGAGAAATGGTCACTGCAGAATCTAAAAATCCGTAACAAGAAGGTGAAGGTGAAGATGAAAAGAAAGAAAGGGTGTTGGAAAGGAAGAGTATGCCACGTAGGAGGCACCTAAAAGTTGGTCCCTATAGGAGAGAGATCCTTCATTCATAGATAGGTACGAAACAGCACTTTGTTTTTAAAAACGTGTTTTTCCAGTTAAACATTGACATGGTGGGTATTAACTGTTTTAGTTTGACGGTTAAATTCCGAGGGAAATAAACAGTCTAGAATTTAGCCGTAAATTTGGCAGGATATGAATGATCTGGATATTTGCATTAGAAGAGATCTATTAGTTTAACAAAAAATAAAAATAAAAATAAATCAAGAATGACATTGTTGAAGTAGTGAATTTTTTAATTTAAAAGAATATAACTTTTATTATTTTTTTACATTTTCTTTATTCCACACAATTAAAAAGAAGGAAACAAAGAAAATTATGTGGATGAAAGAGAATATAAAAATCCAATAAATATATACCAAAATTAGGGGTGTCAATATAGGTTATGACACGTGGGTCGACCTGCGACACGACACGAAAATTCGTGTTCGGGTTGACCCGTAAAAAAATTCGTGTCGTGTTCGTGTTACAAAAAATGACACGTAAAAAATTCGTGTCGTGTTCGTGTTGAGGTATTCGTGTTTGTGTCGACTCATATATATTTTTAATTATTTTATTTTATTTTTTATTATTATTATTTAATTTTGAACCATTTTTTTAATTTTTTTTGTCAATTACCGTTTTGACCCCTATTTTGCGTGTTATTCGTGTCGTGTCGTGTCAACCCGCAAAAAATTAGTGTCGTGTTAGTGTTGAAGATTTTGACACGAATAAACGTATTAGTGTTGATATATTCGTGTCGTGTCAACCCGTTTTGACACCCCTGACCAAAATACGATTGTTTAACTTAAAATAACACAAAAATGATAAATATTTTGTCCACATTAAATAGTTAATATATAAGGTCATGTTTGCCCTATCAAAAGAAGGTTATGTTCGATGTTTGTTGAGGTACATTAAAAAACAAAAAAGTGGTCGAGTTACAGTGTTTACTTTACTCCTAAATTAATCAATGATAAAAGTTATAAAAAAAAACACAAATCGAACCAAATTCCAATATTTTGAAAAATAAAATAAAAAAAATTCCAATATCTACAGTCAATAGAAATTATAGAATAACAAAGAAAATTCTATGAAATAAAAACTTCAACTAAGAATTTAACAGTATTAAATTAAATTTAAAACAAACACAAAACATCTACTGCAAGAAGCAAAAAAAAAAATTAGTCCTCTTAACAAAAATTAAATTAATAAACATTTTACAAAAGAATATATTTTAATATTTACAAGAAAATTAAGATTAAAGTATTCACAAACAAGCCAGAAGAATAGTAACGGGATTAAAAAAAACTACAAGCTAAACTAAAAAAATTAACTGAAATGTGTGCAAAATAAAATCAAAATCAAAATCTGAATGATTTTAATGAATAAAAAAGAGAGACAAAAGACACATTTTTTTTGGCATCTTATCACTTTTTATTGTTTTTTATAAAATACAAAAGATTCAACCACAATAAAAAATAAAAGATTCAACCGTAACTAAAAAAGGGTTTTAATGTGTTCTTAAATCACATCGTATTGGTAAAGGTGACCTTAAAATGAAGAGTAACAAAGAAAAGAAAAGAAAAAAATGAAGAGGATCCATATTCAAACGTACCTCTATCTCTGTCTTGCTCTCTCTTCTTCCTTGTGCATGCTCACTCCTTTTTGCAGTGCCTGACCTTGTGTCTCTCTCTATGTGTGTCTTGGGTATATAATGGGGTTTGACCCCTGTCCTTTCTCTGCCAAATCTCCCAAATTATGTCCTATAATCTCTTTATTTGCTATTGATTGAAAGGAATTAAAATTGTAAAAATTTGGTCAGACATTTTAATTGAAATGGAAACTTATATCAATTATGCACAAAATGGATCTGATTTGTTGTTGATCATATCAAACTTTTTAATTAAGGAATAGGATATTGTGACATACAAATAATGTTACGCACAATGTTACGACCACATCTTAACCGTTGATTTTCGCCAATCAATGATTATCATTTATTACGAATTAATAATTAATTAATGAGTTTGATTTGAAAAATGATAACCGTTGATTGTCGGAAATCAACGGTTAAGATGTGGTCGTAACATTATGCGTAACATTATTTGTGTGTCACAATATCCTATCCCTTTAATTAAATCAAATTGAAAACTGGCCACTATTGTGCCGTTCTGATTGATTGAACGAGAGGAATCAAATAATGTGTCCTTTTCCTTTTCGGTACATCATCATTTATTTATTTATTACAAAAAATATAAAATCAGAATAAATTTTCATAATGGAGATAATTTTTCGTGTTTTTAACTGTTTCATGACTAATACACATGATTATAATTTTACTGACATTTATAGATAGAATGGAGAAATTTTTATTGTAATAACATTTGTCTTATTATTTGCTATGCAAGTAAAGGAGTTGGGATTATGAATCAGTAGGGTTGTTTGCAGTGTTTTAAAATTTGGATTGGGGTCAACCCAGGTTTTGATAACCAGTTCGAGGTGGTCATAAGATCTGTTATGTACTCAAATCGGTATTAAATGGGTTTTATAATTCTCATTTAACATGAGAATTCAAATTTTTCTACACACCCTTCGATTTCTGTGCTGACATGGGTCTTACATATAATTTTTTCCAACACATGAGTCCCGCATACTTTTTATTTCTACAACATGAGAATTGAATTCTCATTTAACATGAGAAAATCAAACCCCGTACTAAATAAATGGACCAAAATCGGATTCAACCGATAACCATTTTTTAGTCAAATCGATTTTATAATATTTATTTGTTGCAAATAATATTCATAATTTAATATTTATTATATATTATTTTATAAATTTAATTTATGCGATTGAATCAGTGATTCACTAATTGAACCACTGAACAAGTGACTCAATACTTCGGCCGAGTTTTAAAACACTGGATACTAGCATTTTGTAACAAAAATATAGAGATTTGAGTTGTCTTTTACAAGTGAAAATTAAACACATAACCTACCAAAATCGCTGACCACCAGACCAAACCCAATGGCTTTGAGAATTGCACCTTAACTTACTTTTTATCTTATATTTATATTATTTACACAATCAAATAAGGTACATTTTTTATGGTGATATACCTTATTTTTTAACAAACTTAATCAAACATAATAAAGTTTAGGGGGGCTTTTGGTACAAGAGATATTTCTTTTATTCGGGAAAAAAAAATCTGAGAATATGATGGAAATTTATTTAGCCCGAGAAAGTAATGAAAAGTTGTTTGGTAGACCAAAATTTTACTGAGTAAATTTGGTTAATTTTATTGATGGGTTGTTTGGTTAATTGTAAAATATTGAAGGGAATGTTAACATAAAATACCAATTTATCCTTTATTTTAACATCATTCCAAACAGAACAAACTTGAGAGACAAAGTAACAATAGAACAAATCAAAGATTATGTACCTCAAAAAAAGTACCAAAGTCTCTTTTTCACAAATCGGAAGCTCCAAGATGCTCCCACAGTAGTGGGATTCCTGATAAATGTCAAAGGGCACATCTACCAGTTTACGAATAAACATTTTTCGGACAAAACCAAGTCACAAATCAGAGACGCGGAGATGTGCAAACGAAGACGTCGAAGCTTTCTCTCCATGGCGTGCTTCTCTACTATGTCTACTTACACATTTGCATATGTATTACAAGAGGGTTTTTCGGACAAAACCAAGTCACAAATCAGAGACGCAGAGATGTGCAGACGAAGACGACGAAGCTTTCTCTCCATGGCGTGCTTCTGTGCTATGTCTACTTACACATTTGCATATGTATTACAAGAGGGCATTTTGGTCTCAAATCATTAAAACCATATTCTGATTTCATGGATAAAAAAAATACCATGTGTTGTGGGGTATAATTTGTTAGTTGTATTTAGTACAAAACTTGAATCACTGATAACTTTTTTTTCTTGACTTTTTTTAAGTTTCTTTATACCAAATATGGCTAAAAAATATTCTCCACCCACCTTCCAATCATTCCACATAAAATACTCATACCAAACACCTCCTAGAATCATCCTTCGTTCTTTTGAAATTGCTCAACGAGACAAATATAATAAATAATCAATGTGTAGTTTTTGTAAACATTAGAATGACCCACCAAAAAGGATTATTTGTAAAAAAATAAATCTCAAAATCATATATATGGATATATGTAATTTGAAATTCAATTGTTACACACAAAATCAAAATCTCTTACATTGCCCACAAACGGTTCGAACAATTTAAATATAATATTTGTTTTGAAAAAAAAAAATATCAATCACACGGGAAGGCAATCTTGTCATTTCAAGTTATATGAGCTTATATGTTGCTGTCTGTCGAGAAAATCTTTGGTGCAATAAATATTAGTACATCATATTAAAAGAAAAAAGTTTTTGAGACTTAAAAAGAATTATAAAAAAAAATAGGTTAAAATGGAAAAAAAAAAATTCCTTTTTGGTAAAAGGAAAACTTAGTGCTGAATGAATTTTTCCGGCTGTTTCCGGCAGGGAACAAGAAAGGGGAGCGTAATTAATGAAGTAAAATAAACTTTTGTCACAGCTCACAAGCAATTGGTGCCAATTGTGAAAGCCCGCGTAATATTTTTTTACTAAAAATAGGGGAAATAGAATTTAAGTATATGACATAAATAAAGTAAAATAGATGGTTTTTTATATAAAAAATGGGGAAATTATTTGTTCTTTTAAAGAAATTGTCATTTTAGTTAAAAATAATATTTTTTACTTAAAATTTAAATTAAAATAAAATCTCTTACTTTCTTCTCCCATGATTTTTATTGTGTATCTTCTTCTCTCATTTAAAATGACATTATTCTATATCCTTTATGGGATAAGTTATTCTACCTACTCTCATCTTGCCTACTTTTTGCCTACCTCTTTCATTACCGTTGGATTACAATCTAATCCAACGGTTCATATTTACGCAATAAAATAATTTTTTTTCCCTTTCTTTCTCCTCACTTTCTCCCACATCCTTTCTCTCTCCTCCCCCTTTCTCTCTTCCTCTACCCTATACCTAATTTTGTTCCCTTTATCTCTTATCTCTGCCGAGATGAACGCACGCGGAAGCATTATGCGAAGCAGTTATGGATTTACAGGGAGAAAAAAGATTGAATCAAGTTAAGTGGATGCTACAAGGTTTGCCTTAATATGGAATGCGATTATTGTTACTTTCAGGGAGGAAGATATCATCAGTGATAGAGAACATGAACTCTGCCGCCAAATTGCTGGAATATTAGGGTTATTCGATGGCCATGTTCCCTTCTCTGCAATGAGCTACAAATTGTTGCAAACCTGATATATTATTCGATGAATCGCATAATGCTTAAATTAAAATATTGTGGTCGATGAATCGCATAATGTTGTGGTGCTGTGGTTCAATGCAATTAAAATAAAAAGAAGTTCCAATAAAAAATAAACCTGATAGAAAGGGGGAGGAGATAAAGGAAAAAAAAATAGGTATAGGGTAGAGGAAGAGAGTAAGGGGGAAGAGAGAGTAAGGGGGAAGAGAGAGAAAGGGTGGGGGAGGAAGTGAGAAGAAAGAATGGGAAAAAAAGGGTTATTTTATTGCGTAAATATGAACCGTTGGATTAGATTGTAATCCAACAGTAATGAAAGAGATAGGCAAAAGGTAGGCAAGATAGGAGTAGGTAGAATAACCTATCCCATCCTTTATATACAAATATATATATATATATATATATATATATATATATATATATAGGGATATGATATTGTTACTACCAAATAATATTACTACCATATCGTAACCGTTGATTTTCCTTAATCAACGGTTATTATTTTCACAAATTAAAACTCATTAATTAATTATTAATTCGCAATAAATGATCACCGCTAAGTAACATTATTTGGTAGTAATAATATCCTATCTATATATATATATATATATATATATATATAAATATATATAAATATATATATATATATATATATATATATATATATATATATATACACACACATATAGGTAAAATCATATCTAAAGTTATTGTACATGCAGTAATGACATGTGTATGATTATGATTTCCTACATTTAATGTTTTCACCTTTTGTATGGTTATGATTCTGCACATCAAATGTTTTAATCTATATATATGGAAAATTTGTCACTACTGCACGTAAAGCTGCGATAGAAAAATCATATATATATATATATATATATATATATATATATACATATATATATATATATAGGGGAGAGATCATTTGACTCCAGAGTAAGATTTATAAGTCTTACTTTCCATCCTAGCCGTTGATTTTCGTCCATCCAACGGTTACAGTTTAGGAAGTTATATTAATTAATTAATTATTAATTACACTATAAATGACATCCGTTGATTTCCGTCAATCAACGGCTGAGATGAGGAGTAAGACTTAAAAGTCTTACTCTGGAGTCAAAAGAACCCTCCCCATATATATATATATATGGATTTATTATTTGTACTGTATAATGTTTCGTACTATCAACTAAAAATGATGTCATATTAGGTGAGATAAAGGAAATTTGCGTTCAAAATTAATTGTAGAAAATGAAAATATTATATTTATTTTTACCTTTGTATAGTTATGATTCCCCGTATTTAATGCTTTATATTTATTTTTATATTTGTATGGTTATGATTTTGTCATATTTAATGGTTTCACACTGTAAAAATGACGTAGTTTTATATAACTGCACCAATGCTTTGGTGCAGTCACTGTACATCCGACAAATCCTATGTATATATATATATATATATTTTTGTTTCTTGCTAATTTTAGAGAATGTACCGAGTCTATAATATTATCGATATAATGAAGATATGGGGGATGTCATGTTCTTTTATTGGATCAAATTTTCAGTTATTTGCTTGTTCATCAATTAATTCAATATCTCCAAAATAAAGAAAGGAAAAAGTCACCTTCCTGACTTGGAAAAAAAACAGTCAAGTTGCGGGGTCACTCCCTCAAAAGGTGCTTACTCCATTCGATTGCATGCTCCTCGCTCTTTATTCTTGATTTCTTGTTAAATCTTGTCACATTCTTTGTTTCTCTTTTACTTATTTGCCAAGTATTCCTTGGCTGTTACCAAGCCATGACCAGTGTCCATTAACCCCTTTATGAACATTATTTAAGGATAATTTTCTTACTTTTTGTTAATTTCTTATTTCCCATTTTTAGTTTTAGAGGTTCTGATTGAACCTCAAGAGAAAGGAATCGACCAATTCAGTAACTTCTATGCAAAGTTCAAATGCACGAGGTCTTTCAGACTTGCTTTTAGGATATGTGGTTCCAATATTCTATTAGGGGTGGTCACACTCCAAAAATAGGGACAATGACCAAAATGTCACGTTTTGTCAAAAAAATTACTAGAATGCCACGCGAACAGTAAAATTTTCCAAACTGCCACGCAGCATAATTCGCTACACAGTGTAGTGAATTATGCATGCAAGTAATACACTACACAGTGTAGCGAAATATGCCACGTCAGAATACACAGAACCAAAAAGTGTCATGTGTCAAAATTGTTGAAATTCGCTACATAGGGTAGCGAATTTCAACAATTTTGACACATGGCACTTTTTGGTTCTGATGTGGCATATTTCGCTACACTGTGTAGCGAATTACTTGCATGCATAATTCGCTACACTGTGTAGCGAATTATGTCGCGTGGCAGTTTGAGAAATTTTACTGTTTGCGTGGCATTCTGATTATTTTTTTGCCAAAACGTGGCAAAATGGTCACTGTCCCCCAAAAATGTTAAATGATGAGTCGTAAATTGTATCCTTTTAGCCGAAAATATCGCTAGCTTTAGCCAAAGTTTCAGGTGCTAGTAATGTTCAACCACTTCTTGTTAGACTGTAGAAATTTTTTATGTCTTTTTTTAAACAAAAGTTTAATAATTAGACAAATTCCTTCATTCTAACTCAACTTTTATTGATGTTGTTTGATAGCTTAGTCAACTGTCATTGGCATTTTCTGTAATGTGTTTAAATGGTTTTTTTTTCAAGGTTTTAATAAAAACCTCATTAATGTAGAAACAAAATTTAAGTATTTATTTTATTTTATTTTATTTTAAAAATATCTACTAAAACATTCGACGGTGTCAATAACTTGCCGGCAAATGGGGCAAAAAAGAGAAATACCCACTAGCAGAAGTAGTGACATTTGAAGGAACAAAGTCATCAGCTATAAGCCTATAACAATTAAAAAAAAAATATTGTAACAACTAACTAGTGTTACTACCAATTAATTCCATCGTTAGATCGATTATGTGGATCCAACGGTTATATTTATTTCCATCTTTGTATGGTTATAATTCTCCATATTTAATGTAAATAAATATAGGGAAAAAAGTATCTAATGTTACTTTAGATAACTTTGTCTAATGTTCATTGAAACGACATCGTTTTGGAGTTAAAAAATTAAAATGATAAAGACTATTATAACCCTGAAATAAATTAAAATTACAAAAACAACATGATTTCTATCCCAAAACAACGTCGTTTCGGTGAACATTAGATAAAGTTATCTAAAGTAACTTTAGAAAAAACAAACCCATAAATATAAAGTATTAAATGTGAGAAATCATAACCATACAAAGATGGAAATAAATATAGTCGTTGGATCAACATAATCGATCTAACGATGAAATTGATTGGTAGTGACATTGATAGTAACACTAATTGATTGTTATAATATCCTACCCCATTAAAAAATACATAAAAGATCTGTACCAAAAAAAAGAAGAAGCACAAAAGACATGTAAATTATTCAAAGCTCATGCAGCGAAATTGGAATTCTATAACTTGAAACTCTTTTTTTTTTTTTTTTTTTTTTTTTTGGACATTACTATAACTTGAAACTCTAAGAGAAGTTCAATTACTTATTCTTTAAGGGAGTATATGGTAGAGGAGATATTTTTTTTATTGAAATTTTTTTTTCGGGAATATTCTGAGAATTTTTTTTTCACGGGTAAGTTACGAAAAGGTATTTGGTAGGTTCAAATTTTTTTTTGGAAATGTTGGGTTAATTATACTGATACTATGGAAAAATTAAAATACCATGTATCAGATAGTATTTTCGTTTAGGATTCTGTAGTTAAAACTTAAAACTGAAATGGTGGGGGAAAAAGTTTTCCGAAAATATTTTCAATTTTCTCGTACCAAACGTTGGAAATTTTTTTTGCCTCACCCCACTTTTCCAAGATTTTTAAAATAATCTCTATACCAAACAGTCCCACTTTTCCAAGATTTTTAAAAGAAAATGTTTAGAATTATCGTACACTATTGGAGTAGTTAATTACTGTTTGCCATCGGGAATAATTTGTTTAGGAGAAAAAGTTGGAGACTATTTTGGTCAGGTTAAGTTAATGGGTGTCCAATTAAAGGGATTAGGACCCCTGAAACCATCTGCCTTGAGTAATGTGCATTGAGCTAAATGAGGTGTTTGGTAGAAGAATTTTTCTTTTTATGTCTAGGAAAGTTGAGATGAGTTTCCTAGTTGACTATGTTTGATAAAAAGTTTTAAAAAATTTGTCATCATTCAGATTTGCATAGCAATTTCAGTTCGGTTGTAAAATTAAAAAAATTTGCCATTTCACAATACCACCTATAGGGCAGGATCCTCATTACCCAATCAAACCAAAAAGTAGGGAAAAAAAGCAATTGACCCAAATATCCCTTCTCAAAAAATGTGACAAAAGAAAGCTGGAGAGAGAGAGAGAGAGAGAGAGAGAGTTTTCTTTGTATTTAGTCAAGGGTTAGTTTGATAATTTCATCTCATTTTTCCATCGATATTTTACATTCAACCAAAGATAGACTCAGGAAATTTAATCCAATTTTTTCGGTAATATTTTGACCTACCAAACAACTTTTTTTAACTTTCTTACCAAACTCACTTTCCCACCATATTCTTAGTAATTGTATTTCATTGGTAAAAAAAAAATTCTCCTCTACCAAACGTCCCTAAAGAAATTCGGCCCCTCAAAACCACACGACTCACCACCTTAGGCACACTTTAACCATTTAAGTGATGATATGATGATAGGTTTAGTTGTTCCCTCCTAATTAAATATAATACAGTTAGGATAAAGAGGAAAAAATAAGATAAGTTATTTTGTCTTAGCCATTATTTGGTGAACTAAACAATATAAACTATCTTAAGTGAAACTTAGGTTAGAAATGCATATGATAGGATAACAATCAAATCTCTCTCATTCTCCAAATATATCCATGTGCTCTACTCCATTTCTCATAAGAACATTGTTGGCATCGGCGGACCTATACTATTGCAAGTGTCTGTAAGTGCAGACACAAATTTTTGGGAATTTTTTTTTTATAGAAGCAAGGGCTAAGTAATGAGTTGATGCTTATATAGAAAGGGAAAACCACATATATGGTGGCTATTTCAAGTGGTTTAGGATAGGTGGATAGCGAGAGGTTTTTCTTGTCACTCATGATGGAGCTATATCTCTTGTCTTTATTAACTCACTTTTGTCTTCATATAGCTGACATCGAAGGTAGTCGAGTTTGGATTTTAATGATTGCTACCTAGGCTTTTGGGCAGCATGCGGTTTTGCCAACAAGACCATAATATTACTAATTTATATATACCTGTAGTTTAGGAATGATACCATTGTTTACGGATATTATAAAAATTATATATAAAATGGGAGAAGCATTTGTCCTTTTAAATGACACAATTTATGTCATTCCGCTTTCACAAAGAGGTGAGACCCACATCTTTATTTTTTTTGGTCCACTCTCTCTCTCCCCCTTTATCTATCTCTTTCTCTTACTTAAAATGACACAACTTTAAATCCTTTAAAATGATACACATTTTTCCCATATAAAATGGGAAAAGTGTTTGTCCTTTTAAATGACACAACTTATGTCATTTCACTTTCACAAAGAGGTGAGACTCACATCTTTATATTTTTTGGTCCACACTCTCTCTCTCTCTCTTTATCTATCTCTATCTCTTTCGCTTACTTAAAATGACACAACTTTACATCCTTTAAAACGATACACACTTTTCCCAAATAAAATTATTAAAATGACATTCGCTTAATGTTTTTAAATTTTAGCTTAGATGATTGTTTATCATATTATTAGAGTCTCCGTGATTACTGGATCATGAGTTTGATCCCATTGCCCTTCACTTGTGATATATAATTATATTTTATATCAAAGTAATAATAAATAATGGGGCAAGATTATTTTGCATCGCTATAAGAATAAAAATCTCAACAAATAATCATTGCCTGAAATTGTGATAGCTTAGTTGACTCTTGATTATTATTTTTTATGTTAAGTTGAAGTTTTTTTTTCTTGTTTATATTCTTTTGTTTTTTAATGCATTTAAAACTTTCTGTAAAAAAAAAAATTTGGTGTCGCTGCCCCTGAACCTCCATCACTAAGTGTACAGACATAAATACAATTTCTTGGGTCCGCCATTGATTATCGAGCATGTGAGTGTTAGCTTTTACCACGACCAGTTATCACAACTCATTTCCATCACTGCCGACCATCGACCACCTTTATCACTTGCAGCTGCCACCACCACACCAACGGCCAGTCCACCATTACTATCACCAAAAGGTTAGCTTTTGTGAGGCCATTTTAAAGAAATCAAAATACTTCACTTTGGAGGAAAATATATGTTTTTCTGTTGTGCAGTCAATATGTCGAGTTAAAACTGTGATAAGAAATTTTACCTCTTGTTATGTGTTTTAGATATAGACTGACTCAAAAATAAATCTTTTTGCAAATGTAATATGTGGATTAATACTAGCCCAACAATAATCCATCAAAGCAAATGCATTATACTTACCTTTCCAAAAAATCACATATGTTTAGGAAAAATCAAATTAGAAAAAAAATACTAAAATAGTTTTGACATTGCTATCAAAATCAGGCCGGACTAGTCAATTCATCTAAGGAATACATACAATAACAACTACTAAATCACACGGCTATATATGTTTATAATAATGCATTCTTCGACGATTATAATAGTATAATTCACCTCAAACCATCTTATCAAAGCATGTTTTAGAGCATAAAGTCCACCAGAAGAATCTAGGAGTTCTATGAAAACTCTGCAGTAGGATGCCACAGTTGTAGTTTGTTGGGTTTGCTCTTTTACTAAAGCCCAAATGGGTTATTAGTATGAGAAGAGCCTAAGGAACCTAGAGCCCAATGAGCTAGGGTTTCTTGGAACCCATATAAATAGTACCTCTTAAGTCATCAGCCTCCTGGGTCTTTTTTTTGTGAGAAAGAGGCAAACTCAGAATCTGATCAGTGCCCACACACTTCCCCTTCCTCCTCGAGAGATAGTTTGGAAGATCTGCCACAGTCCAGCTTCAAGGAGGTTGTTCGTGCTGCGGCGCTGAGGTGAGCTGTTCGTGAAGAGGAATCCTACAAGGGAAGATTCTACACGAGACCTGCGCACCGAGAGGTAATTGTGAAACAAGGATGATTCGGTAAGCATACCAATGTACTAGGTCCTAAACCGCTTCCGCATAAATCTAAGATTTCCTACAATTGGTATCAGAGCCTTGGCTGTACATTGGTATGTGAATCTAGTTTCACTATTCATGTAATTAGTTTTGCTTCTTGAAATGTGGCACCTAGGGTTCTAGGATTATGGTATGAATCTAGCATGTGTATTTTATAATTCATTTTCACAAAAGTTTAAATTTTAATCGGTAAAAATGCTTTAATCCATGGTTAGGGTCTCTCGTGTATTTCTCGATTTGTAACAAGGAGGCTAATCCCATATGATTAGGTTTCCTCCTTGCTGTTTTTGTTTATTTTTGGAATTTCTGTGTATTTTTTCAATATTTTGTAAAAGTTCAAGATCGAGAAACCGCGAGTAAGATGCGCAGTCAGTACTGTCGGAAACTTTTCGAGGACTTCCCGATCTCGGAATGGGGCGATCTATATATGGTTGCAAAGAGAACGGAAAGACGAACGCAACGGTGGGTGGATCGCCGCCATCGGAGCCTTCACGCTCCTCCACGCGCCTACACAAGCATCTGAGAGTGGCTGCCACTCTCCGGCAAAGAATGGGAGAGTGAGGGAGCGTCCAACCACCTTTTTAGGTGGTTCCGGCGGCGGTGCACTCGTCTCTATGTGGCAGTACTTCCCCTGGAGTTTCGGCCTGATTTGACTTCGGGTGACGGCGCGACAGACCTGACGCCTAGGGTTCCTCTTTCGCGTCCTAGGGTTTCTCGCCAAAGGATTGGGTCTTTGGGCTTTGGGCCCATGGAAACCCTAAAGGGGCTTGAGACAGATACTATGGGCTAGGCGAAAGTTGAATTCCAAAGTTGTAACATTTTTTTTTATTTTCTTTAAAATAGGAATGTCATGGATTAAAGTAATTAGATTTTATTATTTATTGCTTTTATTGATTGGTATAAATTATATGATTGATAACATGCTTTATTGCAATAACATGCCATATAGAATAGGTGGTGCCATATTGTTGCATAACTTGTATGATTGCATGAGCATAATAGCTATTATGTCTTCAGCGACTAGTATGATAGTTATTATGGGATTATTTTGATTTTAAATCATCCTAAGAAATTAATTAATAATTATTATGATTTTTATTAAAAATCTAGATTAATAATTCAATTAATTAATTTTGGATAATTAACATCAAGACAAATAATCGTTATGGAAATTATTTTGATTTCAAATTATCCTCATAAATGATAATTATTATGATTGTTGCAATCTAGATTAATAATTAAGTCAACTATTTGGATGATTTAAATCTAGAAAAATAATTAAAGAAAATTTACTAAGAGAATTCTTTTATTTTGCGAGTAATTTGTGGGTTTTCTGAAATGGTCATGGAATAACACACGCTGCTTACAACCTTCATGTATCATGATTGTTTGGAGCACACGCTGACGTAAAGTGACCGAATTTCAGAACCTTAATGTTTTCAAAATTATGTTAAGCTTAGTGCACGTTTATCGGCGCTCTTACTTATATAGTTTTTTGAAATCGAACAAAGGATACTCTCAATTAAATAATTCTTGGAAATTAGAAAATGTTGCTTATGTTGAATGGAAGAAGATTTAAATTAAGAGATTAATTTAACCTTCAAGCGCATTATAGGACCATTAATAAAATAATCATGTGAAGTCCCATCGAATAAGCATGATTGGATTTTATTAGATTGGACTTAAATATCTATGGGAGGAGATTTAAATTAAGAAATTAATTTAACCTCCAAGCGCATTGTGGGCCTATCAATAAAATAATCATGTGAGGCCCCAATGGATAAGCATGATTGAATTTTATTGGGCCTTAATAATTTCAAAATTTTAATAAAGTATTGTACGGCCCATCGTCAATAATACTAAGTATTAAAGATAATTTTGAAATTAAACAATGAATTCGACTAGGCTTATGAAAATTCTCAAACAAAAATGTTGAATGGGTGAAGGTTTTAAAAATTAATTAATTTTAAAACCTGCGGGCTCCATTTGTGGGTTTATTAGTGAAATGGTTATCGCTGAAGCCCCATCGGATAAGGATAATCAGATTTCACTAGATTAAATCTTAATAATTTCAAAATTTTAGTAAAGTATTGTACGGCCCATCGTCGGCAATGCTTAGACACTAAGGATAATTTTGAAATTAAACAATGGTTAATTACATTCAATTTTGGTAAAATTGTTAACCCTCCCATCGAGGCTCTGGCAATGGCACTGAAGGCCCAAATAACAATTTTGGTTTTTACAAGTGACTTGCCCATCGTAAGCCTTGTAAAGATAAACTGAAGGATTGTTAACAATAAACAAGAGTAGTTATGAGAATCTACTTGCACTTCGTTTGTTTATTGCATTATTTGTTTGTAATTGTGTGCTTTATATGTTTTTCAGAAAATATCTTAGAAATGATTTTGAGTCGAAAACCTCTAGATGGTACCAACTATGAATAAGTGAAAAGCAAGTTTTTGATATTGTTCTAAAACATGGAAGCTAAAATTTGTCCTGACAATGCGAGGGCCATAGCAACCTGCAGAGGATGCGTCTAAGGAAACTAAGATGCATTTCTCAGATTAGGAAATGGCAGATATGGTAGTTCGCTGCTATATTATTGTCAGTCTTTCCAAATACTTGCAGAAGCAAGTGTACATGATTAAGAGTGGAGTAGAAATGCTTCAGACTCTTAATGACATGTTTGCTGCGTCTAGCAGCTTTGCTAGACAGAATGCAGTCGGTGCAGGTTTTGCTAAGAGTCTTGTTAAATCCAAAGGGAAACCCAAGGGTGGTAACAAGAACAAAATGACTTGGCTATCAGTTGTCAAATCAGTTGCTATGAAGAAGCCGCAAGACAAGTTCTTCAAGTGCATACTAAAGGGACACTGAAAGAAAAATTGCCCAGAGGTGATGAAAAGAACCAGACATGGGCATATCAAGGCCTGATCAGTGAATGAATTATTGATTCAGGAATCACTGATTATGTTTGTTACTCTTTGTAGTAGTTCAAACATGGCATACCTGTCAGCAATGGACATAGATATTTTAAGCTTGAAAATGGGAACTTGTGTCTGCATTTGCAGTAGGACAAGTTATTTATAAGACTATGGTTTTGGGTGACTGTTTATTTGTTCCAGATTTCAAGAGGAATTCAATTTTTGTTAGTTGTTTTGGTTAAAACATGGGTTGACAATGCAATTGATTCCTCAGTTACATTTCGAAGTTCATCTTCGTATTGTTTGTTCTGGTACATTGTTTAAATAGTCTTTATTACCTATGTCCTTTACCCTTTTTAAATTTGTTATGTTGAATGGAAAGGATGATGAACAAGAACTTTCACCAAAGAAATACAAGTTTCAAATGAAACATAATTTTGGCCTTTGTGATTGAGTCATATTATCTCAAGTAGGAAACATATTTTAGTTAAAAGAGGGACTGAAAGTTCAACAATCTTTTAACTAACAGCTACATGTTAATCCTATTTGGAAGGTAAAGTGGCCAAGCAATCCTACAAGGGCAAAAAAGGTTTGCGCAACTATTCAACTGGAACTGGTACATACTAATGTATGTGGACCAATTAACGTTCAGACCAGAAGAGGTGATGAGTACTTCATTATATGAATGTTTACTCTGGATTTGGACAGATGAACCAAGTGCGCCATAAGTCTAAAGCTTTTGGAAATTCTAAGAGGTTTAGTCTGAGGCAGAAAAACATGTAGGTGTTCAAATCAAAAACACTTTGGTCTGATTAAAGTGTTGGCTACCTGTCTGGTAAGTTCAGATCTTACCTGATTTAAGAGGGGATAGTTTTTGTAACTGTCAACTCTAAGAACGCGTTAGTTGAATGAAGTTGCAGTATGCAAAAATCAAACATTTCTAGACTTGATGAAGATCATGTTCAGTTATTCATCTTTGTCAATGTTGTTCAGGGGAGATGCCTAAGAGAAGGAAATATACCTTCTTAACTTGATTCTATCAAAGTTTGTTGTAAAGACACCTAAAGAATTATGGAAAGGGTGCAAGCCCAGATCAAACCATATTCGGATTTAGGGTGCTACGGCACACGTCCTACAACAACAGTCAAATGAGATGGAATCTTGTATGGAAGAGTGCATATCTTTTGGCTACCCTATGAGAACTAGGGATGATTTCTTATTTAGTCTTAAGGACAAGATAATCTAAGTGAGCACTCACATGATTTTCTTAAAGGAGGACTAGATAAGAAATTATAAACTCTTAAGTTAGGTTATTCTTGATGAGATTTATCTCAGATCAAGAATTTCCAGAATCTCTAGAAGCTTCATCCACTGTTCCCTTGATTGTTCAAGAGGGGATAAATATATCTCGAAGTGAACAAACAAGAGAACCATGATTGGAAATTCAACATGATAATATATAAGTCAAACTAATAGAAATATTAGTATCACATGTAAAGGAACAATATCAAGGATAAGCGGATCCTCAAGAAATTGAAGATCCATCATTTGACCCACTCTTTGTTTTACCTATAAATACACAAGGTCTAGTGCAGTACATTCGTAGTGGGAGATAACCTTGTTAACTCTCAAGTTGTTTCTTGTTGAGTGACATTGATCCTACTAGTTACGATAATGCACTAGAAGATGTTGTTGATCAAGTGTTGCTCAGGCTATGAACAATGAGATGAAATACTTGTATTTCAACTCCGTTTGGTCCTAGTAAAGACACTATGAGGGGTAAAACCCACAAGGTGCATGTGGACATAAAAGGCAAAGAGAGGATGGACAGGAAGGTGAAAACCTTCAAAGCTAGCTTGGAGGCAATTTTTTCCAGACGCCACGCTTGAGTCTATCCAGATTCTCTTAGTTGCTATAAGTCTCAATTATGAGATTTCATTTTGGGAGTTGGATGTCAGGATATCTACATACAACAACCAAAAGGGTTTATAGCAAATGGGTAGGAACACACGGTATGCAAGTTGTGAAAGTCTATTTCATAGACTTAAGCAAGCATCCAGGTCTTGAAACATCAGTTTTGATCAGGTTATCAAAATTTTGATTTTGAGAGAACCTTGATGAATGATGTGTATTTGTATGTAAAGGATACAACGGAAGATAATAGCTTTTCTGGTACTTTATGTAGATGATATGCTCCTTATTAGAAACAATGTGGAGGTAATATCAAGCATAAAGAGTTGGCTAAGTTAGTGTTTTGGTATGGAAGTACTGGGGAAGCCAATTATATTCTTGGTATAAAACTCTTATGAGGCCGGAAGAATAAGTTGTTGACATCACCTCAGGCTACTTACATTGACAAAACTCTTGCCAAAATTCAACATGAGAATTCTAAGAGAAGAATTATAATTCTCAGATGTGGAATTCATCTTCCTAAGGAGTGACCAAAGACTTCTAAGAAGGAAGAATGCATGAGCAAGATATCTTATGCTTTGACAAAGGTAAACTCACGCATATCATGTTGGGCGTTAAACCAGACATCTGTCACGCAGTGGGAGTAGTGAGATAGTACCATTTTGAACCTAGAGGAATACTAGATTATTGTTAAGCATGTACTCAAGTATCTTTGGAGAACGAGAGATTATATGATGGTATATTCTAGTGGGAGTCTTGAAAAGCTGAGTTTTCAAAAATTCAGTTATTTCAAGTGGATATTGACTCAAGAAAATCAACCTCGAGCTATGAGTTTTTCACTAAACTCAGATAGCATTAGAGGTGGATCTTGCAGACCCAGTTACTAAGAGTTTGCCTGAACTTGTGTTTGAGAGGCATGTTACTTCTTTGGGTCTTAGGAGGATCCCAGACTTGCATTAAGCAAGTGAGAGTTATTGGTTTCATTGTGCTCTTGGAGTAAGACGATGAAACAATAAAATAATTTTCTGAATTTCATAAATAAGGATTTATTTATTTATTTTGCGCACTATTTACAAACATAAAGGTCCGGATCAAATTGTGGAGTATATGATCATATGGATACGTTCATGGAGGACATGATCATAGGTTCTCACAATTGATGAATGGAGTCACAGCCGTTAAATAAAGTTGGGCACTTTATTCAGGCTGCAATATTTTATGAAATGATTTTGTCCGAATCATTATAAAATATTGGTGTGAATTAACATTCACATTGAAAGGATCAAGGAGAGATTTGATTAAGGTTGTTTTTCTGTCATAAGGTATCAAATCTCCAGTTAACTATAGTTATGTGATTGCTCTTAATCCTGAGTTTATTATAAATAGGTAATCAAATAGTTTTCATTCTTTGATTTACCAACGGGTGAGGTTCGATCTATTGACGGCCAATAACTCGGTATTTTGGGAGTGAGATTATTTGATTATCGGTATTTATGAGATAAACAACACGGAATTTGTAGGATATGTCCCCTTGATATGTTTCGGTACTTGGATATCAAAGACACTGGCCAGTGCATGTAATCCATCAGAGAAACTATCATAGTCAAGGGAATAAATAATTGATTGAGTTACAGAAAACTTGTCAATCAATTATAGACATTCTACAAAGGGGCGATGCATATTCATGTTATAAGTGTTGTTAATCTTGGAGTTCAAGTTCGGGCTTTTAGTGGAGTAGCATCGTATTAGATAATCATTCGTTGATTATCAGGAGCCTTGATTAATAACATATGGTAGATCCCCAAGCTAGCTTGAGACAAGGGATGGGGTATTTTTCGGATAGATGATGACTTATGGGTTACATGATCTTGGGTTTTACGACTCAAGTTTGTATCCAAAAGAGCAAGTGAGAGATTGTTGGGTTTGCTCTTTTACTAAAGCCCAAATGGGTTATTAGTATGAGAAGAGCCCAAGGAACCTAGAGCCCAATGAGCTAGGGTTTCTTGGAACCCATATAAATAGTACCTCTTAAGTCATCAGCCTCCTGGGTCTTTTTTTTGTGAGAAAGAGGCAAACTCAGAATCTGATCAGTGCCCACACACTTCCCCTTCCTCCTCGAGAGATAGTTTGGAAGATCTGCCACAGTCCAGCTTCAAGGAGGTTGTTCGTGCTGCGGCGCTGAGGTGAGCTGTTCGTGAAGAGGAATCCTACAAGGGAAGATTCTACACGAGACCTGCGCACCGAGAGGTAATTGTGAAACAAGGATGATTCGGTAAGCATACCAATGTACTAGGTCCTAAACCGCTTCCGCATAAATCTAAGATTTCCTACATAGTTATGAAGTTACAAAATTTTAGAAATTAAGAGAAACAGAACATGGAGAGAAACATTTATATATTTTTAATGCAATACATCAAAAGTTTTTCATTTTTTAATGCAATTTAAAGAACATAGAATTTATGTATATATATAAAAAAAGTACATAGAATTCTCACTGATCTCTTTCACACATTATATTCTCATCAATCTCTCTCACACTTTTATATTGTGGCACTTTCTTTTCTGACAATATTATACACTATTTTTTTCAAACACTTGGTAGAAAATATATATTTTACTATGACATTAAGTATCCTTATTTATAGATGGACTAACCCACTTTGGTGCCATCTTTAATTTCAGACCATGACTTACAAGATAAGGTCTCAATTCACAGTGATAAGAATACAACCCATAGGATAGGGATAAGAAGATTCTAGTAGGTAAAAGGCTGTGTTTGATGTTGATTCAGAAAGAACTTAGAGGTTTTTGGGTTTAAATGCTCTTATAATACCATTGTTGCAAATTCAAACAGTGTTTGTGAGAGATAAAATATGCCAAATGAGGTGTCATTGTGTTGATCTCTGTAACATCCCCGTCTCGAGCCGGTTCAATTAACTACATATAAACCTTCACAAAGTGTCCAATTATTTTTTGAACATTAAACCCTAATTTTTCACACCATGGTTGAACCTAGTGGGAGGGATTCAAGGGAATTTTTGAAACTTTAAATACATGTTCATGCTTATCTCACATCCTAACTTCATTAACAACACTAATCCATCATAAATTTCAATTTTTCAACTCAATAATATTCCACAAAAGTGCTCATAATATTCAAAACTTAAATCATGATATTCAAACCATTGGAATGAGAATCTATTACATCAAATCACCTATACAAGGCTTGGAGAACAAGATCCAAGCTTGGTTCCATCCAAATATCCACTTCTCCCACTAGGATGAATAGTGATCAAATTTTGAGAGAAAGAGAGCTCTTCACACAAGCCTTTTCAGCCTAAACAAAGTAGTGAGATGGATTCACCATGATCTCTACTTAAACTTTTATGTATGGTACTTTGTATTTTGGTGGCTAAATGAGTGAGAAAGAGAGGAGAGAGGAAGCAAACCCTGACCCCTTTACAACTATTGAAGCCTCGGGTGAGAGAGAGAGAAGAGGACGAGAGTGGCGGGCAGGAAGGAAAAGAAATATAAAGGAGTTTACGATTTGTAAAGTTAAGTTACTTTTACTGGGTAACAACTTATCTATCTACACACCTCCATTCAATACCAAACTTTACCCAATGAATTAGAATATTTTTTCAGTCATATTTCTAACTTTACTTTTGCATTCTGAGTAATTTTTTCTACACACATTTTTACCTCAAAAATCTCATTGACTGTACTTTTTACCTCAAAAGGAACCCTAATTTATTTAATTAGGTCTTTTACTTAATTTAACCCATTTATGCATGATTAAATATTTAATCACGTGCCTTTTCTAATTAAACAGGTTAGGGTATTATAATCTCAAAAATTTATGTGGAATAAAAAAAAATATCTGATTCGGATACTCGAGTAAAAGTAATGACCTTCTGAAGTTTTATGATTTAACTATTAATTTTTTGTGTGCCACATATTAACACCAGATGAGCGCCTAAAAAATAATAATAAATACCTCGTGAGTCACATCTAATTTAGGCGTGAATTGTCACACCCTACTTTTTAATAACCCTGATATTCATTCAAACTTATTTAATAAATAATATATAACCTAAAATTGGGCTGTTAGCCCGGTGATGGACCCATTCAATGGGATGGTTATCAAAGAAGCACGAAGAGGTGGTATATTCTTTTTAATCATGTTATTCAGGACGGCAAGAATCCCAAAGAGGTTAATAGTGGACTGTAATCTCTGGACTCGCTGAAAGATTCATTGGCTTCCAGACCGTTTGTCATCCCCCCCCCCCCCCAAGAATATTTTTTAATTAAAAATAAGTTTAGTGTTTTTATGATAATTAGATAAATTAAAAAAATCTAAAAAAAGGAAGTTTTAATGTTTTTCTCAAAACTTAGAAGGAGAAACTTATAAAAAAAAATAATATTAAAATATTTTATTTTATTTTTTTCCTAATTTGCCAGCCGTCTGTAATGTCTATGCTATGTAACAAATTTGATTAAGCTTGGATCCTAGCTGGTATAAGGAGGAAATAGGGATAAGGGAGGACGTGAATATGATGGGAAAAGTTGAGCTGGTAGAATAATATGGCCGTAAATAGCAATAAGCTTGAACGTTTGATATCACTTCTCTGTAAGAGGAAGTCTGCATTCTGGAATTTGTCATTTTCTTGATGATGGCACATTTTAATTGCAATTGCTGCTTGTGACCAACAACTTAGCTTTTTATATTAGCAATTGAGGTTGTTCAAACGCTGTGAAATGTACTTAGCTGACTCTTTGATCCTTGATGGGCCTATAAAAATGAAGTTTTGGAAGGTTTGTTGTCCACCTGCTCATCACCAAGTACATTGTGATTGAGATTGAACAGAATTGGTTCACTTATTAAGACTGTCTTTCGAACAATAGTACTCAGTAGTCAATACAAACGAAGGTCAATTATATTCCTTGAGCAGGTCTTGGTCACGCAGAAGCAAGCTTCACGATTGAATTTTCCTTCTCCTATGTGCTTTAATATACTTTTCCTATTAACATTAGGAATCCGTTTATTGCAAAGGAAATGACAGTAGCGCCAAATATGAACGGGATTCCATTCCAATTCCTTGAACAAATGACGACGAGGAGCAGAATGTCCAAGTGAGTTACTACAAAAAACTACTACTATCCAAGTCCACATCGATTAAAGCAGCGAAAGGAAACCAGTGTTCTTAATATAAAAAAACAGAGCTACGCAACGTACAACTTACGGAGCCGTGTGGTGAGCACAGAGCGAACTATTCTTTCGCCTTTTACTAAAGAATACCGTGTGCGCGCCACTTTAAGCGGCATACGCCTATTTTTGGAGGGGTCTTTCTTTTGGAGGGCTCAGCAATAATAGTTTGAAGTTTTCTATTTTCTTGGAAGTTACTCCGTTAAACTGAGTTAATAAATTAATCAAATTTTACGTATTTTGTAGCATGTTAATAGGGAATAATGTTTCTGTAGGAGATTAGTACGAAATATGGGGTCCCATTTTTCTCTAACGTAACATTCGACCACCGCTTACATAAATGTGTAATCTCAGAGATCAAAACCCAAGTCAGAGAACACTGGCCACTATGTAAATGTGGAACAGTGACCAATTTGTCATCGTTCATCATAAAATTTACCAGAATACCACGCGTACAGTAAAAATTCCTAAACTGTCACGCAGGCTAATTCACTACACAGTGTAGCGAATTAGGCCTGATGATGTGTCACATCCTCAGTGGTCCACGTATTTCGCTACACAGTGTAGCGAAATACGTGGACAAAAGGTCAGGCCGGTCAGTCACCTTTTGGACACGTGTCAAGCCACCCGTATTTCGCTACTCTGTGTAGCGAAATACGTGGCAACGGTCACCTGCTGCCCTGCGCATGTCAGACACGTGGCAGCATGGCACTAATTCGCTGCCTTGGGTAGCGAATTAGGTGCAAATTTTTTCCTATATAAACCCTTCCGTCCCCACCCCCTCCCCCCACTATTTCCTCTCATCCTCTCCCTCACTCTCTCTCTCTCTAAGTGCATTCTCTCTCTACAAGGTTAGTAATTTGTTTTATTGCTTTTATAATATGTTTGTTTCATTAATTATGTTTTTTTTATAAATATGTTATATTATTTAGTGTTTAGGCTTGAAACTTTAGGTTAGTAAATATGTTATATTATTTAGTGTTTAGGCTTGAAACTTTAGGTTAGTAAATATGTTGTAGTATTTAGTGTTGATACTTGAAACTTTAGGTTAGTGAATGTGATATATTATTTAATGTTGATATTTCCAACCTTAGACTAGTAAATGTGATAATTTTAAATCATGCATAAATGATTAGGTGTAATTTATTTAATTTATTATTTAAGCTTTAATACATGTGTAATGTTATTTAATTTTGGTTTTTGAAACCTTAGGCTAGTAAAATGTGTTAATGAATTCCATGCTATAATGCTTAGGCTAATATAAATAAAAATTTTTATTTATGCTGTAATATTTTGTGAATATTATTTAATGTTGGTATTTGAAACGTTAGGTTAATAAATGTGTGAATTTGTTTTACGCATGAATGAATGATTAGGTTTACATAATTAAAAATTTTGCACAAAATATATAAACGTTAATAATTTATAAATTTAGATTTTGGGTTTAGGGTTTTAAAACCTTAGGCTAGTAAAATGTGTTAATATTATTTAATGTTGGTATTTGAGCCATTAGGTTAATAAATGTGTTAATTTGGTAATACACATAAATGACTTTGGTTAGGTCTACATAATTAAATTTTTTTATTAATTTATAAACGTTAATAATTTAGAATATTGTTTAATTCTTAAAATTTTGAAACCTTAGGTTGGAAATTATGTGAATCTATTAAGTTATAAAATCGTAGGTTTAATTAATTTAATTTATTATTTATGTTTTAATACTTATTTCATTGTTAGTTACTGTTGATCTTAGACACGATAGGTTATCAATTTATTTTAATTTAGTTAAAGCAGTAACTTAAATGGAGAAAAACCTTTGAATTGTGCTTTTATTAATTTTATTTATTTAGCCAAATATTCATGAATTTTTGGTTGATGATTATTAATTTAATTGTTTAGGATTAATTTATTTAGATATGGAGCATGATGAGGCACCTCGTCCTGGGTCTCCACGCAGCGTGATTGACCCTGGGCCTTCAGACAAGACTCTCCTAACTTTATAGGAGAAACATATATCCACACATGTGTGGAACACCTGTGAGGATCCGAATGTCCCGGATCGTGTGATTAATGTGCGACATGCTGCGACACATGATGACCGTGCCATTCCTGAAGAGATTGAGCCATGGCTGAGGCAGGCTGGCTTCTACCATGTTGCGCGCCTGCGCAATCATGAGGTTAGTAGTTTTTTATTTTATCACTATCTCCTGACTTTGGCATATGGCATTGTGATAATAATATATTTATTGCTGATTGACCACATATTTTTTATGATTTCAGATAGACCATTCACTTGTTTCTGCGCTTGTCGAACGATGGCGCCCAGAGACACGGACATTTCATATGAGGATGGGCGAGGTCACCATTACCCTGGAGGATGTGCATCATCTACTAGGATCGCCCACTGATGGTGACGTTGTGTCCGGGCGCCATGGACGACATCCATTTAATCAGTTAGTCAATGACTACTTAGGCGTAAATCCACAGGCTGGTAGGGATTTGTCTGGAGGTTTGCTGGGTCTCCACTTCCTACGGCAGAAGTTTCGGGATTATGCAGGCCACGCAAACACTGAGGTTGACCGTATGAGATATACTCGTGCACTAATTTTGCGCATACTCGGGGGGACACTGTTTGTTGACACTGCTTCCAGCTTCGTTCCTGCGAGATATTTAACATATTTGGATAATTTTCAACGGTGTGGAACCTACAGTTGGGGCTCTGCAGTTCTCGCCGTATTATATAAGGAACTGTGCAAAGTCACTGACAGGAGACGTTCTGAAATGGGTGGATGTGCACTCTTATTGCAATTATGGGCGTGGACCAGATTCCCACCTATCTCTCCTGGAATACCCGAAGTCACTGATGTACATGCTGCTTATGGACACAGGTAATATTAATGTTGTTAATGTAAATTATTCAAATTATACGAATGTTAATATTTTAGCAGTTCTTGTATGGTAATTGTCGCTTGTGGACTATTTGGTGCAGGTTTAACAGTTATGATGTGTGCACACACATTCGCAGGTACCGGCATCGCCTGGACGTTATGCGGAGACGTGAGTTTTGTTGGAGACCGTACTTGGGTTTCGAAGGTCATCCACCACCTTCTGACACCGCCCGTAGATGGGTCTCTGTCTGTCCACTTATTTGTTACCAGGTCGTTGTCTATCAGCAGCCCGATCGAGTTCTACGAAAGTTTGGATTTCAGCAGCTTGTTCCACATGCTCCGATAAGTTGTCTTGACCTCTTGACGATTAGCATCACTGGCAAGACAGACGTAGATTGGAGGGAGAGACATGGATTCTTTATCGCTCAGTGGGAGGATAGGGATTCTTTGGTACTACTGGAGCTTTTGCCACTTGCACATAATGATCAGGGCCACCTATCTGTTAACAGTGAGTATATGGGGTGGTATCATAGAGTGACCCGTCGATGGATGACCCGCAGGGCTGCGATTGCGACGCACGTGGTATGTTGTTATATTATTGATGTGTTGTTTTATAATCTTGTTTCTCAGTCACTAACAAGTTATTTCATGTTTGTACTACAAGCTGATCGCGCGGAGACGGTTGTCCATATGACTTCGCCGGAGGGTCGGGTATCGTTCTCTATGGATCAGATTTACCACGAGTCTCTCAGGGTAGTTGCCGCTTGTGATGATATGACCAGGTTGACAGATCCGGGCGAGCCCGCAGCCCCACCGGTGGTACGTAATACACAGGACCCTCCGCCTGTCCAGCGTCGTTCTCGACGTTCGCGTATTGAGGGTTTGCCCCTGCACCATTCCGCACCTACTGTTGCTGATACGCCTGTTATAGTCCCTCCCATGCCCCCCCGTCCGGCTGGGATGTATTATTCGCCTGGATTTCCAGCAGTCCCTTCTCAGCAGTATTGGTGGCCCCCGCAGTTTTCCGGTGCACAGCCTGGGGTTCATCCAGCACAGTATCCACCCTGGCAGACTGCGCCACCTATGGGTCAGTATGGGTTTCCATGTCAGCCGTTTCCCATGTATGCAGGCGGTAGCAGTTCACAGCCCACACATGGCTTAGACTCATTCACAGAGTACTACAGGCCATCACCTTATCCACAGGATCCATCAGTTGCACATGCTAAGCCAGATGATTCTGATCCGGTGATTGCCACTCCCACTGCGTACTCGACGAGTTTCTTGCAGTCACCACATTCACAGCCATTCGGGGATTTTTCTGCTCAGGATTTGGCCGAGGCTATGCGAGAGGCGACTGATGCCGATTATCCTGGCCATGCGCAGGACGTACCTGTTCCCGGTGCTGATGCAGATCCTGATGTTGATGGTGCTGATGCTCAGGGGATTAGGAGAAACCCCGTTCGACAGGCCAGGTTTACTTGCATGCTGTCACCATTTGACCATGATCAGGCTAAATAGGGTATCATGCTCGACAGCATTGATGTGTTATTTTGTTGTGTCTGTACGTATTTAGGTTGACTTTGTTTCCATTTCCTATGGACAATGGACTGTTATGTACGTATATTTTGCACTTGTCTTGGTGACGATATATTATGCGCGACTTATGTAGTTGTTGTAATTGCTATGATTATCGTTGTTTACTTTGGTAATACAATATTGTTACAGATGATGTTTTCTTTATAATTATGGTTATGTTCTTGCCAAAAAGAAGCATTAAAATACAATAAAATGTAAATGGCGGTACTAAATATTATAACAAAGCCAACATGTCAGTGTACATACATCACTACTTTTGCGAATAACTAAATACACATGTACTTACGCATATAATAAATATTTAAGGTTCCTGACTGCTGTGGCTGC